>NC_068445.1:34517849-34630349 GCF_023373465.1 Oncorhynchus keta | reverse complement strand
CACACACAAACTCCTCATGATGTACGAGTGTCTGGATAGACGGAACACACACACAAACTCCTCATGATGTACGAGTGTCTGGATAGACGGAACACACACACAAACTCCTCATGATGTACGAGTGTCTGGATAGACGGAACACACACACAAACTCCTCATGATGTACGAGTGTCTGGATAGACGGAACACACACACAAACTCCTCATGATGTACGAGTGTCTGGATAGACGGAACGCACACACAAACTCCACATGATGTACGAGTGTCTGGATAGACGGAACATACACACACAAACTCCTCATGATGTACGAGTGTCTGGATAGACGGAACACACACACAAACTCCTCATGATGTACGAGTGTCTGGATAGACGGAACACACACACAAACTCCTCATGATGTACGAGTGTCTGGATAGACGGAACACACACACAAACTCCTCATGATGTACGAGTGTCTGGATAGACGGAACACACACAAACTCCTCATGATGTACGAGTGTCTGGATAGACGGAACACACACACAAACTCCTCATGATGTACGAGTGTCTGGATAGACGGAACATACACACACAAACTCCTCATGATGTACGAGTGTCTGGATAGACGGAACACACACACAAACTCCTCATGATGTACGAGTGTCTGGATAGACGGAACACACACACAAACTCCTCATGATGTACGAGTGTCTGGATAGACGGAACACACACACAAACTCCTCATGATGTACGAGTGTCTGGACCTTGTTTGGGGCTTTGATATTCCATTCCTTGTTGCTTGGAAACAGAATGGAGTGATGGGAGAAATGAAGAACATTCAGACGTCTTATTCATATGATACTTTTGTTTGTTTTAATCTGCGCTTTGGATTCGACACACTTTATTATCTGAGGAATCACAAACTCTTGCTGGTTTAGATTGAGTTTAGATTGATCTGTGAGGAAGATCTTTCAGTTGATGTCTTTCAATTCAACTCCTTATGATCCTAGTTCACTGTGGTACCCACGGGGAACGACAAATGGCATTCTCTATGAATTCTTCAAAAGCCTCTTGGGTTTCATCATTTAAACCTTCTATGTGTACGTAGTGTGATGTTGATGTGTTAAGTGTTCACCATAGAGATCCTATTAAATTGTTGTGTGTTCGGTTCTCTCTTTGAGCGTGTGAAGACGGGAGCGGTGCCCGTTGTGCCAGATGCTGTATTGTTTTCCAACACTCATTTTAACAGTAAAATGGAGACACAAACATTGTACAGGATAAGATTATATCAAACCATATTGAATGTGAATATTATACAAAATATTATACAAAACATGAAGAACACCTTCCTAATATTGAGTCCCCCCCTCCCCTTTTGCTTTAGAAGAGCCTCAATTTGTCAGGGCATGGACTCTACAAGGTGTAAAAAAGATGCTGGCGAATGTTGACTCCAATGCTTTCCACAGTTTGTCAAGTTGGCTGGATGTCCTTTGGGTGGTGGACCATTCTTGATACACACAGGAAACAGTTGAATGTGAAAAACCCAGCAGGGTTGCAGTTCTTGACACAAACCAGTGCGCCTGGCACCTACCCTGTTCAAAGGCACTTCAATCTTGTGTCTTGCCCATTAATCCCTCTCGATGGCACACATACACAATCCATGTCTCAATTATCTCACGGCTTAAAAATCCTTCTTTAACCTGTCTCCTCCCCTTCATCTACACTGATTGAAGTGGATTTAACAAGTGACATCAATAAGATATCATATCTTTCACCTGGATTCACCTGGTCAGTCTATGTCAAGGAAAGAGCAGGTGTTCCTAATGTTTTATTCTCTCATTGTATATTGAGTCACACATCCTCGTATTTTTCTCCTCTGAATGCATGATCACTTTCATATGCGTAAGGGTTTGCATTAAATAATGAATAAACAAAGCCCATCAACATTACTTTGACTGAGCTGTGTGGTTTGAACTGTAACTATGCCATTTTAAAGATGCAATACTCATCGCTTGATCGTTAGACATGTTATCGACAAGACAAATTGGCATCTAACAAACAATTTAGAGACGTAGCGCCGTGAATGGCTGGATGATTGGGATCATAATAATATAATTTAAAGACACTTTAACTTCACATTTCCGCAAACTGTCACTGTTGTTATCCCGCCCTGTAGGGGTTCCCCTCCCCCTGGAAGCCAAACAGAGGATCTGTTGTTAAAATATAGATTTTTGTATGGATGGTTTCTGTTCCGCAATGTTAGTGTTAGTGTCTGCAGCTGTGTTCGAGGATAAATGACTGCATTACAGTGTCTCTGCTTCATCTCATTGGCTCATTACCCCATTCAGCCATTAGTCTGCTCCACAACCTGTGGTCTGTTTTCTGCTCCATCATTTCACAGCAATTCTCACGAGAGAGAGTGAGTGAGAGAGAGAGAGAGAGAGAGAGAGAGAGAGAGAGAGAGAGAGAGAGAGAGAGAGAGAGAGAGAGAGAGAGAGAGAGAGAGAGAGCTAGAGAGAGTGAGAGAAAGAGAAAGAGTGAGAGAGAGAGTACATTGTGTATATATATATATATATATATATATATATATATATATATATATATATATATATATATATATATGTATATATATATATATATGACATTTGTAATGTCTTTACTGTTTTGAAACTGTTGTATGTGTAATGTTTACTGTTAATTTTTGTTTTTTTTCACTTTATATATTCACTTTGTATGTTGTCTACCTCACTTGCTTTGGCAATGTTAACACATGTTTCCCATGCCAATAAAGCCCTTGAATTGAATTGAATTGAATTGAGAGTGAGAGAGAGTGAGTGAGAGAGAGAGAGAGAGAGAGAGAGAGAGAGAGAGAGAGAGAGAGAGAGAGAGAGAGAGAGATAGAGAGAGACAGAGAGAGTGAGAGAGAGAGAGAGAGAGAGAGAGAGAGAGAGTGAGAGAGAGAGAGAGAGAGAGAGAGAGAGAGAGAGAGAGAGAGAGAGAGATCTACTCACTCACACCCACAATAAGAGTGTCGGAGGGTTTGATTGTACAGCGCCCCTGGTGTAGTTCTCATTTAGCCTACACCACTCTGTGAAAAATGTCCCATTTCTGTGAAATGTGGTCGAAATCTTCCAGTAATTGTGTGTGTGTGTGTGTGTGTGCAGATAGCTGTTCCCCTGACTTGGAGTTAATTAAAACATTTCCTAGTCGTTTGAACTCAGACTCCAACTCTCTTTTCTATCTGAGTGCTGTGTGAAGGAACAGCTGGGGCCGATTTTGCCCAACTCTTGTTCTCTGTTGAGGAGAATGTCAAAGGAAAACGTTAAAGGGGAGAAGGAAGGATGGAGGGAGAGAGGAGGGATGAAGCGTGCTGATTAGGGATGTGTGAGTCGACTGTCTAGGGATAGTTTTAACCACTCTCCTCTCCTCCTCACCATCTCTTTTAATTTACTTATATTTCTCAAAGCTCAGCCAGTAGTTTTCTCTCCATATTCCTCCCAGCCTGCCATCTCAGATGTCTACAGCTGCTAAATAGACCCACAACAGCAGTATTGGAGATATGAGACTTTAGATATGAGAATTAATTTTAATGAATTCTCTTTCAGGCTCTGCCCTGCCTCAACTCCTTTATAAATGATTGATGGAATGCACTGATGTAGGTAGAGAATTATACACACACATGCAAACACACACACACTGTCCAGAATGACTTGTTTCCTAAGTGCTTCCATTGGGGGCCATCTTGGAGGACATGCATGTGTTAAGGGGTGTTCTATCAATCTGATCAAACTTTAGGCCATAGGTCATTGGCTCCCTTTCATACCCCTCTGAAACAGACCGGTGGAATATGATTAGGAAGCTCATGTAAGTTCAATGTAATTGGATTTCTTGGAGGCTCTGCCCTTTGCAACGAAAAGCATTGATGTTTAGAGTCATTACCAAGGACATGCTCTGATGCTGGCCAGTCCTCCATACCTGCTAGGTCATTGGCACTCGTCCCTGGTAAAGGGTGTTTGGTACTGTATTTAAAGGATTAATTAAGGCCTGTTTGTGGAGTGTCATTGTGGTACTATCAAAAAGACGTTCTGTGGCTGCCAGTCTGTGGCTGGCAGTCTGTGGCTGCCAGTTTGTGGCTGCCAGTTTGTGGCTGCCAGTCTGTGGCTGCCAGTTTGTGGCTGCCAGTTTGTGGCTGCCAGTCTGTGGCTGCCAGTTTGTGGCTGCCAGTCTGTGGCTGCCAGTCTGTGGCTGCCAGTTTGTGGCTGGCAGTTTCAAGGTTAGGGTGGTGGTCCCATTCACATGTTAAAAACAGATCAAGACAAACGAGACAACCATTTAAAAGTGGAGAAGAGTTTTAATATTTAACAGATAGATGCACATATATTATTTTCCAAGGACTGATTATGTGCCAGCTTTCAGAGGGCAACCACTGTCACTGATGTTCTGCTTTATTTGACTATTCAGCTCATAAATATCTCCTTTGAAATGCAACTGCTTTAATCCTGTTCTCTTCGGCTTTCTGTTCAGTATACGTAGAGATATGGAATTGTCTCAGGTGATCGGCCAATGTAATGTTTTCATTCACCATCAACCTGTGGCCACCACAGATTGACTGAGCAAGGTTCGTTTGAGGCCAGGGATCGGGAAACCGGGGAAGAAAATGCCATAGGCGCAATTAATCAAGTACAATATGTAAATCATTTATTGGAGGTGGTGGTTGTCACCTTGACGTGAGCTGGAAGATATTAACTTGGTGATGTTAATGAGGAAGTGAATCATCGTTAAACAGTTCAGATGAGGCGGCTCAGATAGCTGGAATGAATGAGTCAATGTAATTAAGGATGACCGAGGAAACCTTGCACTTTCAATGAGAACTGTGATTTTGGAATAGAGCCCTAGTCCTGTGTTTTAATTAGGTGGTCTTCTATAGCCTGGGTATATATCAGGTTTTCTAATTAGAACAATTATAAGGCTTAAGTAAATGGTTGTGATGTAGCTGCTAAAATCATTCAAAATATTACACATGATGTGCTTTCTAATCAAAGTGGATTCTAAATTTCTTTCTTTTGTTTTGTTTAACCAGTCAATTCTCAACACCACCGAAAGGCACTTTAAATAAACGAACAATCAGGCACATTTTCAAACAATCAGTTCTCTGTCTTGTTGGAAGATATTAGGGCTTAAGAGCGAGCCACTTCTATTCTTTTCCCCAACATAATTTTGTCAAGTTTACTTTTCATTTCTCAGAGTTCAGTTTTTAAACCATAAAAGATAACTTCCAAAAGTTAGCCTCTCCAAAGAGTCTGACTAGTCTTCCAGCTCTGTAATTTACAGCCTTGAAAACTAACAAAACACTATACTTCTCTCTTTCTTTCTTTCTCTCTCTCTCTCTCTTTCGTTCCCTCCATAGTTTGTATTCTAGTCACCAGCTCACACAGCCTAAGGCCTGGTAATAATCTGACTGTTTTTGTAGGAAGTCATCCGCCCCTTCTAGGCAAAGTGAAGGAAAACTTTCTTTCTGCCTCAAAGTTACAGGAGCTAGCGTCTTCTCCACGCTGTAGAATGTAATATTAGCAAATAAATCTAGGTGGTGACGGTTTGATAGCAATGGGGACGCATACCATAGGGCTTTGCCTTGTATAATTGAGTTGGCGTATGACACGGTAGCTGGAGGCGAGTCAGCTGGAAAATCCCTTGATGTGACTGAGTTTACAGTGCTGTGAAAAGGACTAGCTAGCTTTACTCACTATATTCCACATAGCTAGATTTAGAGGAATGTTACTGTTGTGGTGCCAGGTGCCTTAAACAATACATCCCCGAGTTGGGATTTGGAACATCTAGGATTTCCTTGCTGATGCACTGAGGTGCTAACGAGTTAAAGGGTATTAGGGAAGGAAGGCTCCATGTTTTCCAGGGTTTTGAGCAGATTATGAGCCGTCTGTGTGCCTGGCAAGCGTGTGTGGCCTGTGTGTGTCTATGATGTGTGTTCGATGACGCATGCATTCACTAGTGTGACTGCATCTTCTAATGGTGATGAAACAGTGATGTGGTCACCCAGATTGAAGAAAATTCTGTACACTTTTATTTGTCTCTCTTCCCTCCTCTCCTCCTCTATTCTCTGTCTTTCTTCCCTCCTCTATTCTCCGTCTCTAACTCCCTCTATTCTTATCTCTCTTCCCTCCTCTCCCCCTCTATTCCCTCCTCTCCCCTCTCTCTTCCCTCCTCTCCCCCTTTCTCTGTCTCGCACTTCCCTCCTCTCCCCCTTGCTTCTCCATCTCTCTCTTCCCTCCTCTCTCCCATTCTTCGTCTCTCTCTTCCTCTCCCCCTCGCTTCTCCGTCTCTCCCTCTCTTCTCCTCCTCCATTCTCCATCTCTTTTTTCCTTCCTCTCCCCCTCTATTCTCCGTCTCCCTCTTCTCTCTATTCTCTGTCTCTCTTTCCCTCTATTCTCCGTCTCTCTTCCCTCCTCTCTCCTCCTCTATTCTCCGTTTCGCACTCCCTCTGTTCTCCATCTCTCTCTTCTTCTCCTCTATTCTCTGTCTTTCACCTTCCTTCCTCGCCCCCTCTGTTCTCCATCTCTCTCTTCCCTCCTCTCTTCCTCTATTCTCCGTTTCTCACTCCCTCTGTTCTCCATCTCTCTTCTTCCCCTCTATTCTCTGCCTCTCCCTTCCTTCCTCGCCCCCTCTGTTCTCCATCTCTCTCTTCTTCCCCTCTATTCTCTGCCTCTCCCTTCCTTCCTCGCCCCCTCTGTTCTCCATCTCTCTCTTCCTTCCTCTCCCCCTCTATTCTCTGTCTCTCTCTTCTCCTAATTTCTGGTATCTGTCCCTGTTATCACAGACAATATGTCCTTGTAGCAGAGGTTACGGTGTATTGGGTCCGCTGGTATTTTGACCCAGTAAATAGTGGAAGATTATAGTCTGCCTGCAATATAAGGGTCCTCTGAGGCATGAGAAATATCAGGCTGCCTGCAAGATAAGGGTCTTCTGAGCCAAGAGAAATCAGGCTGCATGCAAGATAAGGGCCCTCTGAGCCAGGAGAAATATCAGTCTGCCTGCAAGATAAGGCCCCTCTGAGCCAGGAGAAATATCAGTCTGCCTGCAAGATAAGGGCCCTCTGAGCCAGGAGAAATATCATTCTCCCTCCAAGATAAGGGCCCTCTGAGCCAGGAGAAATATCATTCTCCCTCCAAGATAAGGGCCCTCTGAGCCAGGAAAAATATCATTCTCCCTCCAAGATAAGGGCCATCTGAGCCAGGATAAATATAATTCTCCCTACAAGATAAGGGCCCTCTGAGCCAGGATAAATATAATTCTCCCTGCAAGATAAGGGCCCTCTGAGCCAGGATAAATATAATTCTCCCTGCAAGATAAGGGCCCTCTGAGCCAGGATAAATATAATTCTCCCTGCAAGATAAGGGCCCTCTGAGCCAGGAAAAATATCATTCTCCCTCCAAGATAAGGGCCCTCTGAGGCAGGATAAATATCATTCTCCCTACAAGATAAGGGCATTCTAAGACAGATAAGGGTGGATGAGAAGCCTGTCCATTGGGTTGCTCATTCTCTATTTTCTCTCTCCTGTTGCTGTGGATGATCCTTCCACTGAGGTCAGCTGTCTGGTTATTACAGCTGTCACTGCCTGTCTGTGGAAATCAGTTTTTTTAGGTATGGGATCAGGGCCGTCGCCTGCTGTTGTTAATGTCATCAGGGAAGCAGATGCCTCCTGGTCCAGAGGGTGTTTTATTTTATAGGCCACAGCACAGCATATTGAGTGTTTTTATAGAAATGCATTTTGATTGGCAGAGGGAGTCATTCGTGACACAGCACTGTCTTTATTAGTCCACTTCATTAGACAAACAAAGGCCCTCTTCTCCCAGGTGGTTGATTCATTCACTCTTCCAGAGTGTGTTGTATTTGTAAACAAGGCTAATGTAGAATGTCCATCCGTAGTGAAGTGTATTGTGATTTCACAGTCTCTGTCTCTCTTCTGTCTACTGGACGTCTATTGTGATTGTATTACACAGACAAGAACAGTGGATACTAAAGCTTAATTCCTCCCTCTGTTCTCCCCTCCCCTGCTCCCTTCCGCAGGGCAGGGAGATGGACTCAGATGTCGTCTGACAGTAAATCAGTGTGTTTTTACTGCTCCAGAGTCCAACGGTGGCGAGCTTTACACCACTCCAACCAAAGCATTGCACATGGTGATCTGAAGCTTGTGTGCGGCTGCTCGGTCATGGAAACCCATTTCATGAAGCTCCCGATGAAAAGTTATTGTGCTGACGTTGCTTTCAGAGGCAGTTAGGAACTCGGTAGTGAGTGTTGCAATCGAGGATAGACCATTTTTACGCGCTTCAGCACTTGGTGGTCCCGTTCTGTAAGCTCGTGTGGCTTATCACTTCGCTGCTGAGCCGTTGTTGCTCCTAGACGTTTCCACTTCACAAGTTGACTTTCCACTTCACAAGCTCTAGCAGAGCAGAAATTTGACGAAGTGACTCTTTGGAAAGGTGGCATCCTATGACGGTGCCATGTTGAAAGTCACTGAGCTTTTCAGTAAGGCCATTCTACTGCCAATGTCTGTCTAGGGAGATTGCATGGCTGTGTGCTTGATTTTATAGACCTGTCAGTGACGGGTTTTGCCGAATCAACTAATTTGAAGTGGTGTCCACATACTTTTGCATGTATAGTATATGTTGTTCTTCCAGGTCGGCAGGTAGGCCCAGATAGCCCATGCCGAGAGAAGCTTGAGAAGACTATCATAAAGTGGTGAGTCAAACTGATGAGCGGACAAGCATGTAGGCCTATGTGTTACAAATGTCCACTACTTAGTTCCTCAATGGTCTTGCTTGCAGACCAGGATACCAGGCTCTGCTGACAGACTGATTTTAACATCAGCCTTACTCCTTTTTGTCTATTTTTCTCTCACCTTTTCTCTCTCCTGTCCTAACATCATTTCTCTTTCTGCCTTCCTCTCTTCTGCACCCCATCTGTATTTTTCTGCCTTCCTCTCTTCTCTACCCCACCTGTATTTTTCTGCCTTCCTCTCTTCTCCACCCCACCTGTATTTTTCTGCCTTCCTCTCTTCTCCACCCCACCTGTATTTTTCTGCCTTCCTCTCTTCTCCACCCCACCTGTATTTTTCTGCCTTCCTCTCTTCTCCACCCCACCTGTATTTTTCTGCCTTCCTCTCTTCTCCACCCCACCTGTATTTTTCTGCCTTCCTCTCTTCTCCACCCCATCTGTATTGTTCTTCCTTCCTCTCTTCTCCACCCCACCTGTATTTTTTTGGCTTCCTCTCTTCTCCACCCCATCTGTATTTTTCTGGCTTCCTCTCTTCTCCACCCCACCTGTATTTTTCTGCCTTCCTCTCTTCTCCACCCCATCTGTATTTTTCTGCCTTCCTCTCTTCTCCACCCCATCTGTATTTTTCTGCCTTCCTCTCTTCTCCACCCCACCTGTATTTTTCTGGCTTCCTCTCTTCTCCACCCCACCTGTATTTTTCTGCCTTCCTCTCTTCTCCACCCCACCTGTATTTTTCTGCCTTCCTCTCTTCTCCACCCCATCTGTATTTTTCTGCCTTCCTCTCTTCTCCACCCCACCTGTATTTTTCTGGCTTCCTTTCTTCTCCACCCCATCTGTATTTTTCTGGCTTCCTCTCTTCTCCACCCCATCTGTATTTTTCTTTCTTCCTCTCTTCTGCACCCCATCTGTATTTTTCTGCCTTCCTCTCTTCTCCACCCCACCTGTATTTTTCTGCCTTTCTCTCTTCTCCATCCCATCTGTATTTTTCTGCCTTCCTCTCTTCTCCACCCCACCTGTATTTTTCTGGCTTCCTCTCTTCTCCACCCCATCTGTATTTTTCTGGCTTCCTCTCTTCTCCACCCCATCTGTATTTTTCTGCCTTCCTCTCTTCTCCACCCCATCTGTATTTTTCTGGCTTCCTCTCTTCTCCACCCCACCTGTATTTTTCTGGCTTCCTCTCTTCTCCACCCCACCTGTATTTTTCTGGCTTCCTCTCTTCTCCACCCCTCCTGTATTTTTTGTTATTTCCCTCTCTTAATTAAAAGATAATTTTCTCCTCACCCTTCTCCTTTTCTGTCATCTTCATCCCACCCTTCTCCTTTTCTGTCATCTTCTCTCTACCCTTCTCATTTTCTGTCATCTTCACCTTTTCTGTCATCTTCTCATTACCCTTCTCCTGTTCTGTCATCTTCTCCCTACCCTTCTCCTTTTCTGTCATCTTCTCCCTAGCCTTCTCCTTCTCTGTCATCTTCTCTCTACCCTTCTCCTGTTCTGTCATCTTCTCCTTACCCTTCTCCTTTTCTGTCATCTTCTCCCTACCCTTCTCCTTTTCTGTCATCTTCTCTCTACCCTTCTCCTTTTCTGTCATCTTCACCTTTTCTGTCATCTTCTCCTTACCCTTCTCCTGTTCTGTCATCTTCTCCCTACCCTTCTCCTTTTCTGTCATCTTCTTCTTACCCTTCTCCTGTTCTGTCATCTTCTCCTTACCCTTCTCATTTTCTGTCATCTTCTCCCTATCCTTCTCATTTTCTGTCATCTTCTCTCGACCCTTCTCTTTTCTGTCACCTTCTCCTTACCCTTCTCCTTTTCTGTCATCTTCTCTCTACCCTTCTCCTGTTCTGTCATCTTCTCCTTACCCTTCTCCTTTTCTGTCATCTTCCCTCTACCCTTCTCCTTTTCTGTCATCTACTCTCTACCCTTCTCCTGTTATGTCATCTTCTCCCTACACTTCTCATTTTCTGTCATCTTCTCTCTACCCTTCTCCCTTTCTGTCATCTTCTCCTTACCCTTCTCCTTTTCTGTCATCTTCTCTCTACCCTTCTCCTGCTCTGTCATCTTCTCTCTACCTTTCTCCTTTTCTGTCATCTTCTCCCTACCCTTGTCCTGTTCTGTCATCTTCTCCCTACCCTTCTCCTTTTCTGTCATCTTCTCTCTACCTTTCTCCTTTTCTGTCATCTTCTCTCTACCCTTGTCCTGTTCTGTCATCTTCTCCCTACCCTTCTCCCTTTCTGTCATCTTCTTTCTACCCTTCTCCATTTCTGTCATCTTCTCCTTACCCTTCTCCTGTTCTGTCATCTTCTCCCTACCTTTCTCCTTTTCTGTCATCTTCTCTCTACCCTTCTCCTTTTCTGTCATCTTCTCTCTACCCTTCTCCTTTTCTGTCATCTTCACCTTTTCTGTCATCTTCTCCTTACCCTTCTCCTGTTCTGTCATCTTCTACCTACCCTTCTCCTTTTCTGTCATCTTCTCCTTACCCTTCTCCTGTTCTGTCATCTTCTCCTTACCCTTCTCATTTTCTGTCATCTTCTCCCTATCCTTCTCATTTTCTGTCATCTTCTCTCTACCCTTCTCTTTTCTGTCACCTTCTCCTTACCCTTCTCCTTTTCTGTCATCTTCTCTCTACCCTTCTCCTGTTCTGTCATCTTCTCCTTACCCTTCTCCTTTTCTGTCATCTTCTCCCTACCCTTCTCCTTTTCTGTCATCTTCTCTCTACCCTTCTCCTTTTCTGTCATCTTCACCTTTTCTGTCATCTTCTCCTTACCCTTCTCATTTTCTGTCATCTTCTCCCTACCCTTCTCCTTCTCTGTCATCTTCTCTCTACACTTCTCCTGTTCTGTCATCTTCTCCTTACCCTTCTCCTTTTCTGTCATCTTCTCTCTACCCTTCTCCTTTTCTGTCATCTTCACCTTTTCTGTCATCTTCCCGCTACCCTTCTCCCTTTCTGTCATCTACTCTCTACCCTTCTCCTGTTATGTCATCTTCCTTCTACCCTTCTCATTTTCTGTCATCTTCTCTCTACCCTTCTCCCTTTCTGTCATTTTCTCCTTACCCTTCTCCTTTTCTGTCATCTTCTCTCTACCCTTCTCCTGCTCTGTCATCTTCTCTCCACCTTTCTCCTTTTCTGTCATCTTCTCCCTACCCTTCTCCTGTTCTGTCATCTTGTCCCTACCCTTCTCCTTTTCTGTCATCTTCTCTCTACCCTTCTCCTTTTCTGTCATCTTCACCTTTTCTGTCATCTTCCCGCTACCCTTCTCCCTTTCTGTCATCTACTCTCTACCCTTCTCCTGTTATGTCATCTTCCTTCTACCCTTCTCATTTTCTGTCATCTTCTCTCTACCCTTCTCCCTTTCTGTCATTTTCTCCTTACCCTTCTCCTTTTCTGTCATCTTCTCTCTACCCTTCTCCTGCTCTGTCATCTTCTCTCCACCTTTCTCCTTTTCTGTCATCTTCTCCCTACCCTTCTCCTGTTCTGTCATCTTGTCCCTACCCTTCTCCTTTTCTGTCATCTTCTCTCTACCTTTCTCCTTTTCTGTCATCTTCTCTCTACCCTTGTCCTGTTCTGTCATCTTCTCCCTACCCTTCTCCCTTTCTGTCATCTTCTTTCTACCCTTCTCCATTTCTGTCATCTTCTCCTTACCCTTCTCCTGTTCTGTCATCTTATCCCTACCTTTCTCCTTTTCTGTCATCTTCTCTCTACCCTTCTCCTGTTCTGTCATCTTCTCTCTACCTTTCTCCTTTTCTGTCATCTTCTCTCTACCTTTCTCCTTTTCTGTCATCTTGTCCCTACCCTTCTCCTTTTCTGTCATCTTCTCTCTACCGTTCTCCTTTCCTGTCACCTTCTCCTTACCCTTCTCCTTTTCTGTCATCTTCTCTCTACCCTTCTCCTGTTCTGCCATCTTCTCCTTACCCTTCTCCTTTTCTGTCATCTTCTCTCTAACCTTCTCCTTTTCTGTCATCTTCTCCTTACCCTTCTCATTTTCTGTCATCTTCTCCCTACCCTTCTCATTTTCTGTCAACTTCTCTCTACCCTTCTCCTTTTCTGTCATCTTCACCTTTTCTGTCAGCTTCTCCTTACCCTTCTCCTGTTCTGTCATCTTCTCCCTACCCTTCTCCTGTTCTGTCATCTTCTCCTTACCCTTCACCTTTTCTGTCATCTTCTCCTTACTCTTCTCTTTTTCTGTCATCCACCTACCCTTTCTCGTGTCTGTCATCTTCTCTCTACCCTTCTCATTTTCTGTCATTTTCTCCTTTTCCTTCTCCGTTTCTCTCTTTCATGTCTTCCCATTCTTTCAAACCTCTCTTGCTTCTTCTCTCTCTCTACCTCTCCCTCTCTCTCTCTAGTTGTTGGATTTCCTGGAGGTCCACCCGTGTGCATTCATCCCGGTGATCTAATGCTCTTTAGAGTTTTCTGTCATGCCAGCTGGCGAGGGCCTTCGAGCACTTCATCATGCAAGTGCTTGAACCTTATCAGGACCATCGCCAACAACAACGCCTAGAAACCCTGCAAGAACATCGAGGGTAGGAGGAGGGTGGTGACAGTGGAGGGAGGGGTGTGTGTGTGGGGGGAGAAAAAAAAGGGTATATGAGACTGAGACAAATAGACACAATGAGAGAAATCAACATGTCGTAGCATCTTTAATTCAGCCGCCCACAAATGACTGTAGTATATCAATCCAAGTGAATCATCAACACTTTCTACATATGTCCTGTTCCACTAAAGATGCAGGGCAGTACCTCCTGTCATTGTTAGTTTGCAATGCCAAGATCATGCTTTGTTCTGCTAGCACTCATTTGGACCACATATAGATGAATCTCTCGTTCTCTCTCCATCTGCTAGCGTTGGTTGTGGGATAAAAGGGAACCCTCCCAGCTTGCCTTTATTGCGCTAGTCAGCAGCTCGTTAACTTATTCATGAATAGCCACCTGTCAGACAGACAGGTAGGTAGGTAGAGTGCAAGGTTGGATGTGCAAAGCATTGTTAGCAAAGTTAAATTTCTCTCTGAGCTGTCGAGAGTTGGATTTATTGTTGAAGGTTGTGGTTAGTTTTGAATAGTGTGTTAGTTTTGAATAGTGTGTTAGTTTTGAATAGTGTGTTAGTTTTGAATAGCGTGTGTGCAACTGTGTGTGTGCATCTTCTAACCAGCTGTCTCGTTCACCCATCAGACAACAAGCCGGAGAGTCTGGAGGCCAATAAGATCAAGATGGCTTTCTTCACACACCCACCCTAACAGAGATTGGACGGCGTCTCGTCTCCCACTAGTTCCTGTTGACAGAGGAAGAACTGACCATGTGGAAGGAGGTTCGGTACGCTCACAAATACATGCTGCTACTATCATGTTTCCCTGTCGCCTAGTCAGCTCTTTTCTCCTCATGTTAAGTCTGGTAATGTGTCCATCTGAAGGTCAACACCATGCTGGTGTACAACACACACACCTACTCTTCGTCTCGTCTCGTCTCCTTCTCATCATCATTTTGTATTCAGAGCTGTTGACGAAACAGGGGGTGACTCCTGGAGATGCAGTCTATGGGTGAGTGAATGACACATACACACACAGTTGGAGGCAATGATTCTCGTTTACTGTAATCTCACCTGTGATAAATTGCAGGTGCCATTCAATCAGCTTTGGGGAAAAAAACCTGAACATTCTGCTTCGTTGTAAAGTGCAAGAGAGCCAATATATTTGACACACAGACTGACCTGCTGACCTTGGAATCTGCCCTGATCTACCTGCCACTGCTCTCACTAACAGCCATTCTGATATCAACATTATATTTACAGTCACACGGAAGCTAATTATTTCCCTCCATTTCATCATATCCCTCTTCCCCTACATTGTTTGGGAGTCTTTGACTGAGGTGCAGCGATGCCACAAGACAGCCACAGACAACCAGGAACCAGAAAAGTTCTGGAGATTTGTGAAACCATAAGTACAATAGGATGTACAGGTGAGAGAGTTTTTCTAGCAGTAACCAGTGATTCATGATGCTAGTAGAAGAAGGACCATACACACGCTCTCTGGTTAAGGATCCACACTTCTTTGAAGTACACCAGTGCTGTGGAGCCGACCTTCGAGGTCACAATGGATGATGTCATTAGTGCATGATGTCATTAGTGCAGACTCCTCTTAATTGACTCCCAATTCCCAAGTCGGTCCCAATTTGAAATACATGAAATTAACTCTGTGAGGATACCGCACTCTCCAGTTTGGTGTACCCAATCAAAACTATCCCTAATCTGCTACCGCCACTCCCTCGTCAATCTTGCTTGGTTTTCAACTAGACAGACACTGATAACTAGGGCCAGGAGTTTGTCCTGATGAGGCCATGTGGTCAGGGAAAACTCAGGGTCATTGGACATGCATGCCCACAGCTTGAGAATGTGGTGTCCACACCAAAGCGTGCTGTTTGTGTGCTGGGAGGAAAATAGATGTGCCTTGTTGTCTCCTCCCCTCTGACCTCTCCAGAGTGTTCCTGTAAGGAGCTGTCTCCTCCCCTCTGACCTCTCTACAGTATTCCTGTAATGAGCGGTCTCCTCCCCTCTGACCTCTCTACAGTGTTCCTGTAATGAGCTGTCTCCTCCCCTCTGACCTCGCCACAGTGTTCCTGTAATGAGCTGTCTCCTCCCCACTGACCTCTCTACAGTGTTCCTGTAATAAGCTGTCTCCTCCCCTCTGACCTCTCTACAGTGTTCCTGTAATGAGCTGTCTCCTCCCCTCTGACCTCTCTACAGTGTTCGTGTAATGAGCTGTCTCCTATCCCTCTGACCTCTCTACAGTGTTCCTGTTATGTGCTGTCTCCTCCCCTCTGACCTCTCTACAGTGTTCCTGTAATGAGCTGTCTCCTCCCCTCTGACCTCTCTACAGTGTTCCTGTAATGAGCTGTCTCCTCCCCTCTGACCTCTCTACAGTGTTCCTGTAATGAGCTGTCTCCTCCCCTCTGACCTCTCTACAGTGTTCCTGTAATGAGCTGTCTCCTCCCCTCTGACCTCTCTACAGTGTTCCTGTAATGTGCTGTCTCCTCCCCTCCTCCCTCTCTACAGTGTTCCGGTAATGAGCGGTCTCCTCCCCTCTGACCTCTCTACAGTGTTCCTGTAATGTGCTGTCTCCTCCCCTCTGACCTCTGACCTTTGATATATTAAAGGTTGACAGGTTTTGTATAGGTTTTGCTAATCCTTTAACCCTGTGAGTGACACCCAGGGGCTGTTGCTGTGAGCAATGAGTCTCTCATATGATGCACACTACAGCACGTTGCAGTGGAGTGTGTCTGTCTGATCTCCCCTGCCAATAGTCCATTGATTTAGTGCCAGTTGAACTGATGGAGACGGAATAGATCTGGTGTGTGTGTTTGTATTTGTTTTTCACTATTTGTGACCGTTGTCTGTTGTTGTTTACTGATTGCCCCCTGCCCCTGCTTCCTCTTTCACCAGCCTTGTACAAGGATCTTGTTCTTGGACATATTCCACAACTACAGTGAGACTCCTGGAGTACTACTGGAGATGGTACAGAATCTACAAGGTAAGTCTGTCATTGTATTGTCATCTAAGACAATCCTTTGGTGAAAAGTGTATTCTGACCTCAATAGGACATCCTGTTAAATAAAGGAGAAATAAAACATGTTTTCACAAAACTATTTTCTGATGATTTCCTAACCTGGCCTTGTCCAGCCACAGCCTTGGCTTGGTTGTAGAGATGTCCACTGAAACGGCTGAGAACGTGCTGTACAACAGAACCGTTCAACATTCTTTAGATTACAATATGAGATTCCCCCTGTGAGACAGGCCTGTGTAAGTGATCAGTTGTTCTCAGAGTTGTCACTGCACACAAACACTGGACAATTACAGGGTGTCTTTAGGCCAGTGTTCTCCTCTGACAGAGTTGTACTACAGGGACTGTCGGATTGGAAAATTCAATTTTAGCTGAAAGCCAAATATCGATTGTGAGAAGCTACTCAGGCGCCAATAACAGGGGTGTAAGTGGGACAGACTGGACAACGATCTGTCTGTCTCAGTCAGCATGTCAGACATGGGATATTCTATCATTTTCGGCTGTTGTTTCTTGTCGTTGTGGAGGACTCTGTTAAAATCTGCTGATGAAAGATGCAGCTGGGTAATAATGGTCTCTTGTTTCGGTCTCTCTGGTCTCTTGTTAAGGTCTCTCTGGTCTCTTGTTACGGTTTCTCTGGTCTCTTGTTACGGTCTCTGGTCTCGTTACGTTCTCGTTACGGACTCTGGTCTCTTGTTACGGTCTCTCTGGTCTCGTTACGTTTTCGTTACGATCTCTCTGGTCTCATTACGTTCTCGTTACGGTCTCTCTGGTCTCTTGTTACCGTCTCTCTGGTCTCTTGTTACGGTCTCTCTGGTCTCTTGTTATGGTCTCTCTGGTCTCATTACGTTCTCGTCACGGTCTCTCTGGTCTCTTGTTACGGTCTCTCTGGTCTCTTGTTACGGTCTCTCTGGTCTCTCGTTACGGTCTCTCTGGTCTCTTGTTACGTTCTCTCTGGTCTCTTGTTACAGTCTGTCTGGTCTCGTTACGTTTTCGTTATGGTCTCTCTGGTCTCTTGTTACGGTCTCTCTGGTCTCTTGTTAAGGTCTCTCTGGTCTATTGTTACGGTCTCTCTGGTCTCGTTACGTTTTCGTTACGATCTCTCTGGTCTCATTACGTTCTCGTTACGGTCTCTCTGGTCTCTTGTTACCGTCTCTCTGGTCTCGTTACGTTTTCGTTACGATCTCTCTGGTCTCATTACGTTCTCGTCACGGTCTCTCTGGTCTCTCGTTACCGTCTCTCTGGTCTCTTGTTACGGTCTCTCTGGTCTCTTGTTACGGTCTCTCTGGTCTCATTACGTTCTCGTCACGGTCTCTCTGGTCTCTTGTTACGGTCTCTCTGGTCTCTTGTTACGGTCTCTCTGGTCTCTTGTTAAGGTCTCTCTGGTCTCTTGTTACGGTCTCTCTGGTCTCTCGTTACGGTCTCTCTGGTCTCTTGTTACAGTCTCTCTGGTCTCTTGTTACAGTCTCTCTGGTCTCGTTACGTTTTCGTTACGGTCTCTCTGGTCTCTTGTTACGGTCTCTCTGGTCTCTTGTTACGGTCTCTCTGGTCTCTTGTTACGGTCTCTCTGGTCTCGTTAAGTTCTCGTTACGGTCTCTCTGGTCTCTTGTTACGGTCTCTCTGGTCTCGTTACGTTCTCGTTACGGTCTCTCTGGTCTCTTGTTACGGTCTCTCTGGTCCCTTGTTACAGTCTCTCTGGTCTCGTTACGTTTTCGTTACGGTCTCTCTGGTCTCTTGTTACGGTCTCTCTGGTCTCTTGTTACGGTCTCTCTGGTCTCTTGTTATGGTCTCTCTGGTCTCTTGTTACGGTCTCTCTGCTCTCTTGTTACTGTCTCTCTGGTCTCGTTACGTTTTCGTTACGGTCTCTCTGGTCTCTTGTTATGGTCTCTCTGGTCTCTTGTTACGGTCTCTCTGGTCTCTTGTTACTGTCTCTCTGGTCTCGTTACGTTTTCGTTACAGTCTCTCTGGTCTCTTGTTATGGTCTCTCTGGTCTCTTGTTACGGTCTCTCTGGTCTCTTGTTACGGTCTCTCTGGTCTCTCGTTACGGTCTCTCTGGTCTCTTGTTACATTCTCTCTGGTCTCTTGTTACGGTCTCTCTGGTCTCTTGTTACGGTCTCTCTGGTCTCTTGTTACGGTCTCTCTGGTCTCTTGTTAAGGTCTCTCTGGTCTCTTGTTACGGTCTCTCTGGTCTCGTTACGTTTTCGTTACGATCTCTCTGGTCTCATTACGTTCTTGTTATGGTCTCTCTGGTCTCTTGTTACCGTCTCTCTGGTCTCTTGTTACGGTCTCTCTGGTCTCTTGTTACGGTCTCTCTGGTCTCATTACGTTCTTGTCACGGTCTCTCTGGTCTCTTGTTACGGTCTCTCTGGTCTCTTGTTACGGTCTCTCTGGTCTCTCGTTACGGTCTCTCTGGTCTCTTGTTACGTTCTCTCTGGTCTCTTGTTACAGTCTGTCTGGTCTCGTTACGTTTTCGTTACGGTCTCTCTGGTCTCTTGTTACGGTCTCTCTGGTCTCTTGTTAAGGTCTCTCTGGTCTCTTGTTACTGTCTCTCTGGTCTCTCGTTACGGTCTCTCTGGTCTCTTGTTACGGTCTCTCTGGTCTCGTTACGTTTTCGTTACGGTCTCTCTGGTCTCTAGTTACGGTCTCTCTGGTCTCTTGTTATGGTCTCTCTGGTCTCTTGTTACGGTCTCTCTGGTCTCTTGTTACGGTCTCTCTGGTCTCTCGTTACGGTCTCTCTGGTCTCTTGTTACATTCTCTCTGGTCTCTTGTTACGGTCTCTCTGGTCTCTTGTTACGGTCTCTCTGGTCTCTTGTTACGGTCTCTCTGGTCTCTTGTTAAGGTCTCTCTGGTCTCTTGTTACGGTCTCTCTGGTCTCTTGTTATGGTCTCTCTGGTCTCTTGTTACGGTCTCTCTGGTCTCGTTACGTTTTCGTTACGATCTCTCTGGTCTCATTACGTTCTTGTTATGGTCTCTCTGGTCTCTTGTTACCGTCTCTCTGGTCTCTTGTTACGGTCTCTCTGGTCTCTTGTTACGGTCTCTCTGGTCTCATTACGTTCTTGTCACGGTCTCTCTGGTCTCTTGTTACGGTCTCTCTGGTCTCTTGTTACGGTCTCTCTGGTCTCTCGTTACGGTCTCTCTGGTCTCTTGTTACGTTCTCTCTGGTCTCTTGTTACAGTCTGTCTGGTCTCGTTACGTTTTCGTTACGGTCTCTCTGGTCTCTTGTTACGGTCTCTCTGGTCTCTTGTTAAGGTCTCTCTGGTCTCTTGTTACTGTCTCTCTGGTCTCTCAATACGGTCTCTCTGGTCTCTTGTTACGTTCTCTCTGGTCTCTTGTTACAGTCTCTCTGGTCTCGTTACGTTTTCGTTACGGTCTCTCTGGTCTCTTGTTACGGTCTCTCTGGTCTCTTGTTACGGTCTCTCTGGTCTCTTGTTACGGTCTCTCTGGTCTCATTAAGTTCTCGTTACGGTCTCTCTGGTCTCTTGTTACGGTCTCTCTGGTCTCGTTACGTTCTCGTTACGGTCTCTCTGGTCTCTTGTTACGGTCTCTCTGGTCTCTTGTTACGGTCTCTCTGGTCTCGTTACGTTTTCGTTACGGTCTCTCTGGTCTCTTGTTACGGTCTCTCTGGTCTCTTGTTACGGTCTCTCTGGTCTCGTTACGTTCTCGTTACGGTCTCTCTGGTCTCTTGTTACGGTCTCTCTGGTCTCTTGTTACGGTCTCTCTGGTCTCGTTACGTTCTCTTTGGTCTCTGGTTACCGTCTCTCTGATCTCTTGTTATGGTGTCTCTGGTCTCTTGTTACAATCTCTCTGGTCTCTTGTTACGGTCTCTCTGGTCTCGTTACGTTCTCTTTGGTCTCTGGTTACTGTCTCTCTGATCTCTTGTTATGGTCTCTCTGGTCTCTTGTTACGGTCTCTCTGGTCTCGTTACGTTCTCTTTGGTCTCTGGTTACCGTCTCTCTGATCTCTTGTTATGGTGTCTCTGGTCTCTTGTTACGGTCTCTCTGGTCTCTTGTTACGGTCTCTCTGGTCTCGTTACGTTCTCTTTGGTCTCTGGTTACTGTCTCTCTGATCTCTTGTTATGGTGTCTCTGGTCTCTTGTTACGGTCTCTCTGGTCTCGTTACGTTCTCTTTGGTCTCTGGTTACCGTCTCTCTGATCTCTTGTTATGGTGTCTCTGGTCTCTTGTTATGGTGTCTCTGGTCTCTTGTTACGGTCTCTCTGTTCTCTTGATAAGGTGCTGTCTTTTTACCGTCACTCTGATCTGTTGATAGGGTTCTGTCTTGTTACAGTCTCTCCAGTCTCTCGATAGGGTTCTGTCTCGTTACGGTCTCTCTGGTCTCTCGATAGGGTCCTGTATCGTTGCGGTCTCACTGCTGTGTTCACGGCTCTCAGTAGAACCCAAGGCTCTCTTGTTGCAATTGGTACTGAAGCTGAGAAAAGATTACAGGAAATGGACTGTGGCTTGCCTAGAAAGAGCCTAGGGTTCGTTCTCTTGTCCATAGGCAGTAACAGGCACAGAATGAGGAATTGCAATACGAGAATGAACATAAACTATATAACAGTATTAAAGGTATTTAATAAAACATACTGTATTAAAGTAAAGGTAACATGGCTATATACAGGGAGAACCAGTACCTACATTTAGGTAGAGGTAAAGTTACTAGGCAACAGGATAGATAATAGATAGAAGCATCAGGGTATGTGGTGAGTGTGATATTGTTTGGGTGTGTGGAGTCAGTGTGTGTGTGTGTGTGTGTGTGTGTGTGTGTGTGTGTGTGTGTGTGTGTGTGTGTGTGTGTGTGTGTGTGTGTGTGTGTGTGGGTAGAGTCCAGTGTGTGCGCATAGTACGTGTAAGAGCTAGTGAAATAAATGCTCAATGCAGATAGTCCAGGAAGACACTTGATTAGCTCTTTAGAAGTTTTGTGTTGTGACTTTTAGCTCATTAATATTCAAGATCCTTGACTAATGAATTCCTGGAATAATGAATTGATCTGATGTATTTGATTCATTTTGTTATCCTATCCAAACTAATCTAAGAGGGGCAACATTAAGGGTTGGATATAGAGAAACCCTTGAATTAACTTCATCAGTTGTTATCAATGACCGTCATACCACGAAATAAGACAGGACACAATGTGATACCACACAGTTGTTGAGGTGAGAAGCTCCACAGGTCAATATGAGGTCGGCATCCGTACTCAACTCAGGAAAATACAACAGAACATTCACAGGCACTTTTTTTGTGTAAGATTTCAGATTTCCTTTTTCTTTAACATTACGAAACATACACATACAGATGACAACATACAGATGCACACAAACATCCACAACATCACCCCTGCCCGGACCCAATTGCTCACATCCCTATCTCCAGTGTCCGCATCACTCTCTGCCACCTGGCCTCAAATTGCACCATTTGGTTTCCCTCCATTGCACTTTCAACATGTAGATAATAAAGTATTTGACCTTTCCATTCTGTCAGCCAACTTTCTAACTCAGCCCATAACTTTTGGCCTTCATAGCATTCCCAGAACCTATGGTTTATTGAGCCATTGTTAGTTCTACAGTTAAGACATGACATTGTGCTGTAGAATTTGTGAATTTTGTCTCTTGAACTTTTGAGATTGACATGATCTTATTCATGTCATGCATAGGTGTAATAGGTGGCAGGGAAGTCAGGCGCAGGAGAGTCAAATGGAGTGTAAAATTGAGTCTTTTAATAAAGTCCACGGAGTATGCTCCATAACACTAAACGTACATAAACAAACAAACATGGGTACGAGGACCCAACGCTCACCTAATACAACAAACACACTACACTGACAATAAAACAATCTCTGACAAAGACATGAGGGGAAACAGAGGGTTAAATACACAACAGGTAATGAATGGGATAGAAAACAGGTGTGTGGGAAGACAAGACAAAACCAATGGAAAATGAAAAAAGGATCAATGATGGCTAGAAGACCGGTGACGTCGAACGCCGAGCACCGCCCGAACAAGGAGAGGCAACGACTTCGGCAGAAGTCGTGACAATTCATTGAAAGAGAAAATGTGAGAGGACTCTGTCGCCATAGGCCTTCGCAACCGTAAAACTCTACAGCTCCTCAACCAGGAAGAGACATTAACTAGGCTATAAATTAGCATCTGATGTGGACAGTGCCGGGACAGTATTGATCATGGATTTGTAAATTAGACCTGCAATCTTACAAGACTCAATGACTTCCACCACTTTACACACACAACACCACTTTCAGAGGAAATTAAGAATGTAATGGGGTTAATTTACTTGTATGTGGATGTTGGCTGCCCAGTTGGATTCTGTTAGGATAGGCGTGTTATCTAAGTTTCTCTCTCCCTCTCAGTTCTCAGTCCAAGAAAGTAAAGTCTATGAGAGCTCTTCCATGCAGTGTATTATTCCTCTGATTCCATCCGGGATGGATTACGAACTCATTCAGTTAGTCTCAAATGCAAACAGTGCGGTCTGAGTGGGATAGGTCTTTATCGATTGGTGTTTGGTTTCCGAGGAGAGCTTGGTCATTCATTCCTCATGGTGTGGCTGCACCGGGAAAAAGCTTGATCTGACGTCTGTCAGCAAGTCCTGTAATTTATAGGGATACTCACAGAGGGCAGGGTCTGATAGGCTGGACAGGGTGGCACGGAACTGCCAGTTGATTCTGACAATTCAGCACATCCATGTCCGTTGAGGCGAACCTGAGATTTCCTCGTAAATGTACACAGTATGTTTCTACTGTATAGAAAACAGTTAAACTGTAACGATATTCGTCTTCCTCTGACGAGGAGTATGAAGGATCGGACCAATATGCAGCGTGGTACGTGTCCATGTTGTCCCCACCCCAAATCACGCCCTGACCAAACTAACACAAAGACATAATAAAGGAACTAAGGTCAGAACGTGACATCAACAGTCTCTAGGATGAAATACCTTGCCTGTCGGTTCCAAACATGCATTTGGTGAAATACACACCCTCCATGTTACCCCCCTCTGTGCTTCAGCAAATACCCAATATACACTACTGTTCAAAAGGTTGGGGTCACTTAGAGATGTCAATCATTCAATCAATCAATCAATCAATCAAAATGTATTTATAATGTCCTTCTTACATCAGCTGATGTCACAAAGTGCTGTACAGAAACACAGCTTAAAACCCCAAACAGCAAGCAATGCAGGTGTGGAAGCACAGTGGCTAAGAAAAACTCCACAGAAAGGCCAGAACCTAGGAAGAAACCTAGAGAGGAACCAGGCTATGAGGGGTGGTCAGTCCTCTTCTAGCTGTGCTGTGTGGAGATTATAACAGAACATGGCCAAGATGTTCAAATGTTCATAGACGACCAGCAGGGTCAAAAAAATAATAATCCCAGTGGTTGTCGGGGGTGCAACAGGCCAGCACCTCAGGAGTAAATGTCAGTTGGATTTTCATAGCCAATCATTCAGAGTATCTCTACCACTCCTGCTGTCTCTACAGAGTTGAAAGCAGCAGGTCTGGGACAGGTAGCACGTCCGGTGAACAGGTCAGGGTTCCATAGCCGCAGGCAGCAGCACGACCGGTTGGACTGGGGACAGCAAGGAGTCATGAGGTCAGGTAGTCCTGAGGCATGGTCCTAGGGCTCAGGTCGAGAGAGAGAAGAGAGAAGAGAGAAGAGAGAGAGAGAGAGAGAGAGAGAGAGAGAGAGAGAGAGAGAGAGAGAGAGAGAGAGAGAGAGTACTTAAATTCACACAGGACACTGGATAAGACAGGAGAAATACTCCAGATATAACAGACTGACCCTAGCCCCCCGACACATAAACTACTGCAGCATAAATACTGGAGGCTGAGACAGGAGGGGTCGGGAGACACTGTGGCCCCGTCCGACGATACCCCCAGACAGGGCCAAACAGGCAGGATTTAACCCCACACTATTTGCCAAAGTACAGCCCCCACACCACTGGAGGGATATCTTCAACCACCAATTTACCAATCTGAGACAAGGTCGAGTATAGCACATTTTTTGTCCATTAAAATAACATAAAATTGAAATAAAATACAGTGCAGACATTGATAATGTTGTAAATGTATATATTGTAGTTGGAAACTGCAGATTTTTTATGGAATATCTACATAGGCGTAGAGGCCCATTATCAGGAACCATCACTCCTGTGTTCCAATGACATGTTGTGTTAGTTAATCCAAGTTTATAATTTTAAAAGGCTAAATGATCATTAGAAAACACTTTTGCAATTATGCTAGCATAGCTGGAAACTTTTTTTCTAATTAAATAAGCAATAAAACTGTCCTTCTTTAGACTAGTTGAGTATCTGGAGCATCAGCATTTGTGAGTTCGATTACAGGCTCAAAATGGCCAGATACAAATAACTTTGTTCTGAAACTCAACCGTCTATTCTTGTTCTGAGAAATGAAGGCTATATTCCATGTGAGAAATTGCCTATAGAAACAGAAAATAATGTACAACGCTGTGTACTACTAGCTTCACAGATCAGCGCAAACTGGCTCTAACCAGAATAGAAAGAGGATTGGGAGGACCCGGTGCACAACTGAGCAAGAGGACAAGTACATTTGAGTGTCTAGTTTGAGAAACAGAAGCCTCACAAGTCCTCAACTGGCAGCTTCATTAAATAGTACCCACAAAACACCAGTCTCAATGTCAACAGTGAAGAGGCGACTCCGGGAAACCGAAACCGTACAGACCTCTAAAAGCATTAATGGCTCAGCACTATGTCCACACTACTGTCTCTAGATGAGTCATATGCAGGAGGCACTGATGTTCATCTTCCCTACCTTCAGTGATTACAGTGCTCCCAAGAGAGACTATAAAACCCTATCACTCTCTCCTTTTGTCTCTCTATATCAGTCTCTTCATTTCACCATCCCTAACTTTCTCCCCTTACCCCACCCCCCCTCTCGCTCCACCATTTCTACTTTGACCACTCCTTTGACAGACTGTATTCTTCTCCCTATGTGGTTGTTAGCTTACCACAGGTCATTCCAGTGCTGCTAATGACATTGTTGGCCACCCCCCCCCACCAACACTGTGTGGTCATAGGCTGGCACCATTGTTTATGGTTGACTGTTTCTCACACTACAAACTCCACATCTTATTTCAGCAGGCCCTTCCGTGTCGTTACTCTAATGGACTTTATGGATGAGAACAGTAATCCAACACGGCTGCATCGCAACTAATTGTGTTCTGTTTTCTTCTATATGCCCTGTGTAGCAATCACACCAATCTGGCTTCATGTGGGAAAATGAAGGAAACATTTGTTTATGAGAAGGATCAAACCCAGAGCATATTCTATTCCGTTAAATTCTATTCAGTGAATAATAATACTGGCTCTGTAGGGAGCAATTCAATATGAAATGACAACACCAAAGATGGCCGGGCCAGACTATTGGATATCTGATGGCAAGCAAATAGAAAAGATGGCATCTTTTACTCGTAACAGTATGCCATTGAAGAAAGGCTCTCATTTCCACCCCGATCTGACCACAGTGTACAATGCAGTGGGGCTTGCTGCATACGAGCTGTTTCACAACATTGATTTTGACCAGTGGTTCAATCTTCTGGGCTTTCTACAAGTCAGCCACCACAGGTATGTCATAAATACATTATGTCATCATAACTGTCATAACTGTCATAATGATGCATTCACAATGATGGATTGCATTCATTAAACCCAGTTCAGATACAACATCCGAGATGCTACAGAATTGTGCAGTTTTATAAAGAAGTTTGCTTGATCAGAACGGTACATCTCATGTCGGCTGCTGGAGTTTCCAAATTTCAATATTCAAATGTTAGATAAAGACTAGCGACAAGACAAGACGTATCTGTTTAGCAATTCAGAGAACGGTGTGCTGGCGTTCTGTATTCATCAAAGCAGCTAACTAGCCAAGCAGATGGCTAGCTAGCTATTTCACTGGAGTTAGCTACCTTAACTTACTTCTCTGTCAAGTTACAAAGTGTGCCCTGTTTGTGGTGCATGTATTTCATGATACTCGTTTGCAACAACCCTTTGCTACAACGAGTGGCACCTATTTCAGTTTTCATCATGTCATTCTAAAGAGGCACTGTTGCCATGGAGACGGTCTCAACTGTACTCTCTTTTTTAAATTCTGAACACCAGGTATTCTGTTTAACAACACAACATTCTAAAACTGGCACATTTTCTGTTCTTGACTCGTCTGATGTTTGCTGTGGTATCTGAACTGGGCTATATAGTATTAGAGCTTTTTATAGGACGTGACAACGCTTCTGTCACCCAATCAGTGAACGTGTTTCCTCTATCGCCACCCAATGACAGTTGGAGTTACTGTTGACTCAATTGAGTTTCATTTATGTTACCTTAATCCACTGTTTCTCCATCAATCAATGCTAATCATTCCTTTAGCCAAGAAACAATAGACACTCGGTTAGTAGTTTGTTACCACAGACACTACAGGTGTGCCAACATGGGCATACTCATAATCGAATCCGGAAATTGACAGTTGATACTTGGGTCGAATGAAATGTTTTAATATACCGAAGAAGATGTTGGTAAAATAGCCGTGGTGATTTCAGCATGGAAATCTTGGTGGGGCAACATTTTGGGGGGATGCATGCCATCAAAGCCACTTCACAACATAACACAACACTAAACCATACATGAATTGCACTATAACGGTGACAAATGGGCCTACATATAGCTGCCCCAACAGCAGAGTCCCAACAGCAGTCCCAACACCTTACCACTGCTACACCTGGCTATCAGCGGAGTCTTGTCTGGCAGCGAAACAGCCTCATTTACTGCCTTTAAAAAAATCATAGCTGATATGGCTGACTTGCTTAAACAAATGTGGTTTCTAATGACAATTGAGATGCACAAACTATGGCGTAGGAGGACGACAAGCGGATATGAGGCAATCCGTCATTTCGATTAATGAATGAGCGAGATACGACGGACGTAGTCAATATAACTATTTGTTCAGCACTTTTGAAATGTAGAGCGACAGAACTCAGAACATGGGCTGTTCTTACAGCCTGTACACTAAGTCAGAACCATAGGATAAATAAGGGGGTCATATAAGCACACAATGAAAGCTCTTACAATATTCTATGATTACATTTCTCTAACACAGGTTATAGGCTACATGTGCACCACAAAGTCAGAACAGTAGGCGAAATTGAGATGGAAAAATAGACCACATTTTTAGGGTGAGTCACATAGGCTACTAACAGCTTACTACACAACATACACTTAGTATTACTTTCTTAGCTACGGTATACATATCTACCTGGCATATTACATCATTTATGCTGCAGCCTTGTTGTGCTGTGCTTACTTGAACAAGAAGGTGCTCTAGCCCTTCTTGTGGGCACATTTTTTTTTTATCTGGCATTTTCTGAATTTATGGTGCTTTGAAGACAATTGGGAACTCTGGGGAAAAAAACAAGGTTGAATCATGATGATGTCAGTGATCTTCAGGTTGTAGCTCTAGAAGACGACTAGAAAGAGGCCAGAGGTAATAGGGCGGCGCACAATTGGTTCAGCGTCGTCCGGATTAGGGGAGGATTTGGCAGGGGTAGGCCGTTATTGTAAATAGGAATGGATTCTTAACTGACTTGCCTAGTTAAATAAGAGTTCAATCTTTTAAAAATATATATATAATTCTAAATATAATTTTAAGGTTTGAAAAGAGACCCTTAAACCCAGACGTGGGACCACTGTAAAGCAGGCTAGTGATTTGCAATCTTTGCAATGCTTGGAGTGAGCCACTGATTCCTTCCAAACCACTCCATTGTTCTTTCCAAACCATTGTTGAATTTGCAATTCCCAACTTGTTGTTGGAAATGTTTTATCTGTAATTTCTCCTTCATTATTTCTCTTTTGATAAGGATTAAAAAGGATATGCCAGTAGATTGTCGACTTGATTCATGATGACTGCTAGCTAAGATTTTGAAAGTATGATGTTGACATGATCTGTCCAATCATAGCTACTGTAGATACTGTGACAATACAGAGGTGGATGCAAGATGCAAGCAACGATGGTTTAATGAATACAGTTTACAGCAGCAACAGGACAGACAGACTGTACTCAGACGGAATCCGACCCAGGGACTAGGGCGCATCTTCCGAAGATAGCGTGCTGAGAAATCCAGGGGAGTGTGTCCGGATGGGTAGGAAGGAGCACAGCAGATAATCCACACAAGGGCGGCGAGAGATGCGCACGGACACACGACACAACCTCAGGGAAGTAACAATGAGCACGGACACACGACACAGCCTCAGGGAAGTAACAACGATCTGACAACAAGAAACACTGGTTACAGAACATATAAAGGGAAGATAAGTGGTTCCAGCTGGCGCAGACAATCAGGCCAAGATTGGGAACCACGCCCACACAAACACGAGAGAGAGAGAGAGAGAGAGAGAGAGAGAGAGAGAGAGAGAGAGAGAGAGAGAGAGAGAGAGAGAGAGAGAAAGAAAGAGAAAGGGAGGCAGTGGATTCATGAACCGTGATAATACCCCCCCCCCCCCTAGGAACGCCTCTTGGCGTTCCCAGGCGAATTTACCTGTCGATTGAAATCATCGATAAGGGAGTGATCCAGAATGTCCCTAGCAGGTACCCAACTTCTCTCCTCCGGGCTGTAACTCTCCCAGTCCACCAGGTACTGGAATCCGCGTCCCCTCCTTCTAGAGTCCAAAATACGATTGACAGAAAAGGTGGGTTCCCCATCAACAAGTCGTGGCGGCGAGGGAACCGGGACCGGCGGGTTAATGCGTGCCTGAAACACAGGTTTTATTTTAGACACATGAAAGGTAGGATGAATTCTCCTATACGCCGGAGGAAGCTTGAGCCGGACCGCCACCGGACTAATGATCCTGGTGACTTTGAACGGGCCGATAAATTTGGGGGCAAGCTTGTTCGAAACGGATCGGAGTGGAATGTTCTTAGTAGAAAGCCACACTCTTTGGCCAACGACGTATACTGGAGGCTTCGACCGGTGGCGATCGGCCTTAGCCTTGGTGCGCGCCCCCACCCGGAGAAGAGTCTCACAGGCTCTGCTCCATGCGTGACGGCACCTCTGGATGAAAGCGTGAGCGGAGCGAACAGTGACCTCGGACTCCGTACTGGGAAAGATAGGTGGCTAGGTAGGTGGTAACCTAAACTACACTCAAACGGAGAGAGACCCGTGGCTGCCACTGGCAACGAATTGTGAGCGTACTCAACCATAGAGATTTGTTGACTCCAGGAAGAGGGATTCTTAGAAACCAAACATCGCAACACTCTCTCCAAATCTTGGTTGGCCCTCTCCGTTTGACCGTTGCTCTGGGGATGAAACCCTGAAGACAGGCTGACACTCGCTCCCAGTAACCTACAAAACTCTTGCCAAAACTTGGACACAAATTGGGGCCCCCTGTCAGAAACTACGTCCATCGGCAGGCCATGTAAGCGAAAGACGTGATCCACGACAGTTACCGCTGTCTCCTTGGCAGATGGTAATTTAGGCAAAGGAATAAAATGAGCCGCCTTCGAGAACCGGTCCACCACGGTCAAAACAACAGTCTTGCCCTGGGAGGGCGGAAGGGCGGTAACAAAATCTAGCGCGATGTGGGACCAGGGTCTCGAAGGGACCGACAGCGGTTGGAGTAACCCATCTGGGGGTCGATTAGAAGTCTTCCCAGTGGCACAAACCGAGCAAGCCAAGACAAAACTGTGAATGTCACGAGCCATCAGTGGCCACCAAAAGCGTTGCTTAACCAAAAAGCTAGTGCGGCTGACTCCTGGATGACACGCTACGTTGGAGCAATGCCCCCACCGAATAACATCGGACCGACACCCCTCCGGCACAAACAACCGATTAGGCGGGCAACCGGGCGGAGGCGTTACCCCTTCTAAGGCCGTTTTGACCCTCGATTCAACCTCCCATGTGAGTGTGGAGACCACTAGGGTCCCGGGTAGGATGCACTCGGGAGTGGATGGGCGTTCGGAATGGTCAAAAATGCGAGAAAGGGAATCGGGTTTGACATTCTTGTAAACACCCGGGTGATACGAGAGAGAGAAGTCAAAACGTCCGAAAAAGAGTGCCCACCGCGCCTGCCTGGAGTTGAGTCACTTGGCGGTTCTGATATATTCCAAATTCTTGTGATCGGTCCAAACTATAAAAGGTACCCCCGAACCCTCTAACCAATGGCGCCACTCCTCCAGTGCTAACTTCACTGCCAACAACTCTCTGTTGCCAATGTCGTAGTTGCGTTCCGCAGGTGATAACCGATGGGAAAGGAACGCGCAAGGGTGCATCTTGTCGTCAGAAGAGGAACGTTGGGAAAGTACCGCACCTACCCCCACCTCTGAAGCGTCCACCTCCACCACGAACTGACGCGAGGGATCGGGAGCTATGAGGATGGGAGCCGAAACAAAGCGGCTCTTGAGTTTGGCGAATGCAGCCTCGGCTGTATCGGACCACCTGAACGTCACTCTGGGGGAGGTTAAGGCGGTAAGAGGAGTGACTATCTGACTAAAGTTGCAAACGAAACGCTGGTAGAAATTGGCGAATCCCAGAAACCTCTGTAGGGCCTTACGGGAATCTGGGCTTGGCCAATCCACCACAGCCTTAACCTTGTCAGGATCCATGCGAATACCTTCAGTCGAGACGATGTAACCTAGGAATGGAACGGATTGTGCATGAAAAATGCATTTCTCGGCCTTGACAAAAAGTCCATTCTCCAACAACCTCTGAAGCACTCGTCTGACGTGCTGAATGTGTTCCTGGAGAGAAGAAGAAAAAATCAGTATGTCATCCAGGTAAACATATATGAACTGATCAATCATATCTCTTAGCACGTCATTGATGAGTGCCTGGAAAACCGCTGGGGAGTTGGATAGCCCAAAAGGCATGACCAAACATTCGAAGTGCCCTCTGGGGGTGTTAAACGCGGTCTTCCATTCGCCCCCCCTTATGCGAACCAAATTATATGCATTACGTAAATCCAACTTAGTGAACACGGATGCTCCCTGTAACCTTTCAAAGGCTGAGGACATCAACGGTAAGGGATAGGTATTCTTCACTGTGATGTTATTCAACCCACGGTAATCAATGCAAGGACGCAGAGATCCGTCCTTCTTCCCCACAAAGAAGAACCCCGCCCCCGCTGGAGAAGAGGAAGGACGAATGAATCCAGATGCCAGAGAATCAGAGATGTATCTCTCCATAGCCTCCCTCTCGGGAACAGAGAGTGAATATAACTTGCCTTTAGGCGGAGACTCACCTGGCAATAATTCTATTGCACAGTCATAGGGACGATGCGGAGGAAGAGAAGCAGCACGGGACTTACTGAACACCTCCTTCAGGTCGAGGTATTCAACGGGCACGTTAGACAAATCCACTGCCTCCTCTAAAAAACACAGAATCAGACACAGACGAACAAGCAGACACTAAACAGGACTCAAGACACTTGTTACTCCACATGGATATAGAGTTATGAACCCAGTCAACTCTGGGGTTGTGTTGGGTGAGCCAAGGGTGGCCGAGAACTAATGGTGCAAGGGGTGAGTCCATGAGTAGAAATGATAGTGTCTCAGTGTGATTGCCAGAAGTGATGAGTGTGATAGGTTCAGTGGTGTGAGAAATGTTGGGGAGTTCTTGACCATTGAGAGCGTTGACGGATATCTTGTGCGTGAGTGAGGTGATAGGAATCTGGAGTTTGTGAGCGAGCTTGAAGTCCATGAAATTACCCTCTGCTCCTGAGTCCAGTAAGGCTTGGGTGTCGTGCGTGTGGGTAGCCCATCTTAGTCTTACCGGGAGGAGAGTAGATGATGAGGTCCTCTCTGTGGTGACACCACCCGATAGTAGCCTCATGCTTACTACCGGGCCTGATCTTTTACCGGGCAGGAGTGGATAAAGGTGCCCGCTCTACCACAGTAGAGACAGAGTCCTTGGGATCTCCGCCTCTCCCTCTCTTCCCGGGAGAGGCGAGCTCTCCCCAGCTGCATGGGTTCGTGAGCGGAGGCTGAACTGGCCGTGTTCCCGCCGCTGGCATGCCAGCCCTCCGTGTCGTTATACGGTCTGTTAGGGCATGCTCGGCGGCCAATACGACTCAGACGAGCGTCGACCCTCAAGGCTAGTTCCACTAGTCCATTTAAACTCCTGGGAAGGTCCAGAACATAAATCTCCTTCTGGATCCGGTCCTCCAGCCCATGCAGGAACATGTCCCACTGCGCCTCCTCGTTCCACTCCTCGTTCCACTGAGTATTCCGATACTGAACGGTCTCCTTGGCGAAGGTCAGCGAGTAGTCTGGCCACCTCCCTACCCGCCACGGCCCGATCGAAGACCCTTCTCATCTCCTCGGAGAGTGTCTGGAAAGAGGTGCAGCATGGGTCCTGGTTCGCCCACACCGCCGTTCCCCAAATAGCCGCTTTGCCTGATAGCAGTGTGAGTACGAATGCTACCTTAGACTGTTCACGGTTGAAGGTCCGTGGCTGCAACGAGAAATGCATGGAACATCTCGTAAGAAAAGATCTGCAATAGTCAGGATCACCTGAATAACCCTCTGGTGTCGGTAGCCGTGGCTCTAGCTGGGAATCCGGCTCTGGCGGGGCGGGTTGAACTGCCGGTGTAGGTGGCGCAGCGGAACCCCTCAGATGTTGTAATTGTTGGGTCAGCTGGGATACCTGCGTCGCAAGGGCTTGTACTGCCCGACCTGTGCTGGAGATGTTCTCCTCTTGTTGATCCATTCTCGTGATACTGCGGGAAATGAATTCGGTCAGACTCGTTGAACTCGCTGCATCCATGGTCTGGTCAGATCGTTCTGTGACAATACAGAGGCGGATGCAAGATGCAAGCAACGATGGTTTAATGAATACAGTTTACAGCAGCAACAGGACAGACAGACTGTACTCAGACGGAATCCGACCCAGGGACTAGGGCGCATCTTCCGAAGATAGCGTGCTGAGAAATCCAGGGGAGTGTGTCCGGATGGGTAGGAAGGAGCACAGCAGATAATCCACACAAGGGCGGCGAGAGATGCGCACGGACACACGACACAACCTCAGGGAAGTAACAACGATCTGACAACAAGAAACACTGGTTACAGAACATATAAAGGGAAGATAAGTGGTTCCAGCTGGCGCAGACAATCAGGCCGAGATTGGGAACCACGCCCACACAAACAGAGAGAGAGAGAGAGAGAGAGAGAGAGAGAGAGAGAGAGAAAGAGAAAGAGAGAGGGAGGCAGTGGATTCATGAACCGTGACAGATACAACGTGATTTGACAATTTTATCTGTGGCCAATGACCTTGAGCCTTCTTGAATTCTATGGCAGCACCCAAGGGGCTTGAATTTTCGAGCTCTACCCTTAGATTTGGCATGGACGTAGTGTCCCCATGAGTGACAGAACACTGAGTCAATCACGGCGCAACTAGAGAACATTACTAACCCCTACACTCCGTATTTCCCACTGGCTGCCCCACCATCACAGAAGCATTGAGCTAGGCTGAAACAACTGCATTTTATGAGCTGCCTTAATCAAGAAAGCAAAAAAGATACCATGTTTGTATGCGGCTTTATTAACTCAGTGATTATTTTATATTTTTTACATTGTTTGGAAACTGTATTGTGACGCATATTAATGCCAATATAACATGTAAAACAGGCAACCCCAAAAAAGTGTTTTTTATTTTTTATTATATATTTTTTTGCTAAACTTTGGGGCTCTAAATAGGTGGGGCTCTGCCCACATGCCCTGAATGATGGTTTGCCTCTGCAAAGTAGGCTACCAATCTCCCTCCACGTTTGCAGGTTGCAGGTTAAGAGCCGGGCGTGTGTTTGACCTGTGTCTGACCTGTGTCTGACCTGTGTCTGACCTGTGTCTGTGCATCCTCAATTTGCAGCAGGAAGACAAGTTTGCTATCGGTCAGAATGTGCGTCTGCGTTTCATATTTTTCCCTACCCTCGCCCCGCTTGTTAGATATTATGCACATTGATAGCTTGTTAGATATTATGCACATTGATAGCTTGTTAGATATTATGCACATTGATAGCTTGTTAGATATTATGCACATTGATAGCTTGTTAAATATTATGCACATTGACAGCTTGTTAGATGTTATGCACATTGATAGCTAGTAAGATATCATGCACATTGATAGCTTGTTAGATATTATGCACATTTATAGCTTGTTAGATATTATGCACATTGATAGCTTGTTAGATATTATGCACGTTGATAGTTAGTTAGATATTATGCACATTGATGGCCAGTTAGATATTATGCACAATGATAGCTTGTTAGATATTATGCACATTGATAGCTAGTTAGATATTATGCACATTGATAGCTTGTTAGATATTATGCACATTGATAGCTAGTTAGATATTATGAACATTGATAGCTTGTTAAATATTATGCACATTGACAGCTTGTTAAATATTATGCACATTGACAGCTTGTTAAATATTATGCACACTGATAGCAAACGTCCTTGCCATGTATTATAGTAGCTGGCAGCAGCATTCTGAATGATCAGCCTGAAACAGAGAAGTGAAAGTGATCAGGTGAAATTATGAAGTGAGTGAACAGAGATATACAGGATCACTTTATACAATCAGGGCAGCAGGATCAATACACAGCCCGCCCTTTTCTTCACAGACAGGCAAACCAGCCAGTTGAGTTATTTAGACCATGTATTACCTCACTTGACTGACTGACATGAGAAAGGTGCATGCTGGTAACCGAAAAGTACTTATAATCGGATAAAGAGAATTGCCCATCCATTACGATACTTGTTTTGTCCGACTACTTGGCACACCTATAATGTACACTACAAACATCCAGACTCTGACTGTGAAGACTCAACTAAAAGAGGAGAGAGTCTTTGGAGGAGAGGAAGAGGAGATGGTAAAGGTGGGATGTGTGATCCCATGCAGCAAAAAGGAACCCTCATAGGCCCGCGACACTTGAGTCAAACATACAAAGGAAGTGATGTGTCAACACAGCTGTGATGATGTCACAGTGCAGGTGTGGTGATGTCACATTGGGACTTTGATGGGGGTGTTCTATCCACAGAATGAAAATGGTTCTCATCCTCTGACACATCAAAGCACATAAAGTGGGTGGGCTGCTGCTCTTCAAAGAGAGTGTTAGGCTGAACCATTCACCTGCTACACCACTCACCTTTTTGTTGTTGTAGGTTTAGTGTATTTCCTCCACCCCCAAGTCTATTCAAAGAATAAAGTGAGGTTGGTTTAATTTTTAATGTCACATGCACAAGTACAGTGAAAGGTGTGTGTGTGTCTGCCATCTCTTTCCATACCGACTTCTGCTCTCTCATTATGTCTAACAACACAGAAATCTGCTCTCTCATTATGTCTGACAACACAGCGATCTGCTCTCTCATTATGTCTGACAACCCAGAGATCTGCTCTCTCATTATGTCTAACAACACAGAGATCTGCTCTCTGATTATGTCTGACAACACAGAGATCTGCTCTCTCATTATGTCTGACAACCCAGAGATCTGCTCTCTCATTATGTCTGACAACACAGAGATCTGCTCTCTCATTATGTCTGACAACCCAGAGATCTGCTCTCTCATTATGTCTGACAACAGAGAGATCTGCTCTCTCATTATGTCTGACAACACAGAGATCTGCTCTCAGATAGTTAGTATGCATCCCAAATGGCACCCTGTTGCCTTTATAGTGTATTACTTTTGACTAGGGCCCAAAGGGCACTATATAGTGCACTGCAAAACACGTAGGGTAGCACAGAGCTGAATTGTTTACTGGTGTTTGTTATTCCGTGTGGGTAAGAGCCAGAAATTGATGGAAGACAGCAGTTGGAATCACACTGTTTATTGTCACCCTTCCTTCCCTACTGGGCAAAAGGTGATATAGACAAAAAAAGAAGAAGAAAGAGAGGGGAGAGAGAGGTGGGGAGAGAGAGAGGGGGAGAGAGAGTCGGCAAGAGAGAGAGAGAGAGAGACGGGGAGAGAGAGACTGGGAGAGAGAGTCGGCGAGAGAGAGAGAGACGGGTAGAGAGAGACGGGGAGAGAGAGTCGGCGAGAGAGAGAGAGAGACGGGGAGAGAGAGACTGGGAGAGAGAGACGGGGAGAGAGAGACTGGGAGAGAGACTGGGAGAGAGAGACTGGGAGAGAGAGACAGGGACAGAGAGACTGGGAGAGAGAGACGTGTAGAGAGTGAGACGGGGAGAGAGAGAGACGGGGGAGAGAGACGGGGAGAGAGAGACTGGGAGAGAGAGATGGGGAGAGAGAAAGACGGGGAGAGAGAGAAATGGGGAGAGAGCGAGACGGGGAGAGAGAGAGATGTGGGGAGAGAGAGACGGGGAGAGAGAGATGGGGAGAGAGAGAGATGAGGGGAGAGAGAGACGGGGAGAGAGAGACTGGGGCAGAGAGATGTGGAGAGAGAGACTGGGGGAGAGAGACTGGGAGAGAGAGATGGGGAGAAAGAGACTGGGGGAGAGAGACTGGGAGAGAGAAATGGGGAGAGAGAGACTGGGAGAGAGAGAGATGGGGAGAGAGAGACTGGGAGAGAGAGAGATGGTGAGAGAGAGACTGGGAGAGAGAAACTGGGAGAGAGAGACTGGGAGAGAGAGAAGGGGAGAGAGAGAGACGGGGAGAGAGAGACTGGGAGAGAGAGACTGGGAGGAGAGAGACTGGGAGAGAGAGACTGGGAGAGAGAGACTGGGGGAGAGAGACTGGGAGAGAGAGACAGAGCGACTGAGAGACTGATCCAGCCTGGACAGTTCTTAAAAGCCATGTGATGCTTTCTTTGGAGAAGAGGAGAGGGTAATGGAAAAGACAGCATTGTGTACAAGTAAAGACCACCACATGATAACGACCACCACATATTAAAGACCACCACAAGTGGCCTACCTGCCTTCAGGGAGCGTGACAGAGGGAGGATGTTGCAAAGGGATTGCACCAGCCCTTTTATCCTCTCCATTGAATACATCTCAGATCTGTGTCTGTGTCAAATAACACCTGGGCGCTCCATCTTTCTCTTAAAAGCACATGCAGTGAGCAAAATACCTTTTGAATCAGACCATAACATTTGAACCAGACCATAACATTTGAACCAGACCATACCATTTGAATCAGACCATACCATTTGAATCAGACCATAACATTTGAACCAGACCATACCATTTGAACCAGACCATACCATTTGAATCAGACCATAACATTTGAATCAGACCATACCATTTGAATCAGACCATAACATTTGAATCAGACCATAACATTTGAACCAGACCATACCATTTGAATCAGACCATAACATTTGAATCAGACCATAACATTTGAATCAGACCATAACATTTGAATCAGACCATACCATTTGAATCAGACCATACCATTTGAATCAGACCATAACATTTGAACCAGACCATAACATTTGAACCAGACCATAACATTTGAATCAGACCATAACATTTGAACCAGACCATAACATTTGAACCAGACCATAACATTTGAATCAGACCATAACATTTGAACCAGACCATAACATTTGAACCAGACCATAACATTTGAATCAGACCATAACATTTGAACCAGACCATAACATTTGAACCAGACCATAACATTTGAACCATGTTGGTACATTGTGAGTTCCTGCAGCTAGTTTTCAATGCGTTAGCAGACCAGTTAGTTTGTATCATACTGTGGTGGTCAGTGCTCACATGACCTGCCTGTCTGCATGTCTTCCTGCCTGACTGTCTGCCTGCCTGTCTTCCTGACTGGAAGACAGGGAGAACAATGTTCTGATGTTCCGTTGGTTTATGATGCATCAGTCGAGTGCTAAACAACCTGGTAGCCTGGCTGTGGTGATGTGTGGTCTGCTGCTGGAAGAGGACTCCGTCTGTAGTGAGTCATGAAGAACAGACACTTCCTCTGACCCCCTCTCACCTCCAGACCCTCCCTCTGACCCCCTCCAGCTCTCCCTCTGACCCCTAAACCCTCCCTCTGACCCCGAGCTCTCCCACTGACCCCCAGACCCTCCCTCTGACCATCTCTGACTCCTAGACCCTCACTCTGACCCCTCTTGATCTCCCCCTCACCTCACCTAAACAATCATACGTAGCCCTCCTCCTCTCCAGCTCCCTCTCATCTTTGGACCAGTGGAAAGGAAATGAAACACAGTTAAAAGTGTTTTCTGAAGTTTGAAGTTTTAATCTTACTTGCAAAAGTACAGTGAAATGGCTTTATTGCAAGCTCCAAACCCAACAGTTCAGTAACAATAACAATGTAATACAAAAAATTACAAGGTAAAACAGAAACACACAGAAACAGTACACTTGAAAGAAAGAAGCTATACACAGGGTCAGTTCCAGTACCATATTTACAATGTTCTGGGATACTGGAGTGATAGAAGTAGATACACTGAGTTCCAAAAGTATTGGGACAGTGACACATTTCGTACAACGCTGTGTACTACTCCCTTCACAGATCAGCGCAAACTGGCCCTAACCAGAATAGAAAGTGGAGTGGGAGGAACCGAGCAAGAGGACAAGTACATTAGAGTGTCTAGTTTGAGAAAAAGAAGCCTCACATGTCCTTAACTGGCAGCTTCATTAAATAGTACCCGCAAAACACCAGTCTCAATGTAAACAGTGAAGAGGCGACTCCGGGATGCTAGCCTTCTAGGCTGAGTTCCTCTGTCCAGTGTCTGTGTTCTTTTGCCAATCTTAATCTTTTATTTTTATTGGCCAGTCTGAGATATGGCTTTTTCTTAGAAAATGTGCAACTATGTGTATTAAATTACTAAAAAGTAAAGAGGTATGGATGGGCCTGGAGAAATGGAACCAATCTCAAATTCATAGACAGAGGTATGGATGGGCCTGGAGAAATGGAACCAATCTCAAATTCATAGACAGAGGTATGGATGCAAGGACTGACCATCTATGATATCAAATTATAGTTTTAACCATGTTTTGAGGCTATACAGCAGGGGTGTCAAACTCATTTCGCATCGTGGGCCACATACGGCCTAGGGAGATGTCAAGTGGGCCGGACCATTAAAATTATACCATACTCTGCTATAAATAACCAAAATATCATGTCTTTCCTTTGTTTTGGTGTAAAGAAGCACAAGAACATTAGGAAAATATTGAAATTTAATGAACTATCCTTTTACAAAACATTTCATGAAACACCTCATATTTCCTTAGACAAATGTGCAATTTACTTTTATCATTCACAAATATGCATTGCAACTGATCCCACTGATTGTACAAAGGCACAAAACTTTAATTGGTACTGAAAAATATAGTAATGCACTTTAAGATTAAATGAGACTTTTAAAGAAAGGAATTTTTAAACCACTTACACATACGCATATAAAATCTAAATGTAATCCCTGCGTACACCTTACAAACTAAGGAGAGTGATTTTAAATGTGTAATGAAGAAAGTGTTCGCCTGTCCTGTAAATCTGTAAACTTCATACATGAAACATACATACACATACAATACATACTGAAAATGTATGGAGTTGTATGAACAGTAGAATTCCATCACACAACTTTTGTTTTGAAGCTGCTGACTAACATTAAAGTGCACATTTTTTAAATCACCACAGTAAGGATTCATCTTCACAGAGCTGTATTCTTTCAATGCAAACAGTATCTAAGGCAGCATTTTAAAGGTGTTAGTCTAGTCTGGACTTGTATTTGTACCTGAAACTTGGCATCTTTTGGCCTGTACAAGTGCATCAACACCAGGTGTCATGTCCTGACTAGCTGTCACTTTCAGAATGTCATTTAAGTGCTTGTTTGTGAGCCTTGAACGCATTTTTGTTTTATTGATATTCATCACTGAGAAAATTTGTTCACAAAGGTAGGTTGTCCCAAACATGCACAAATTTTTAGCAGCCAGGGCTGTTAATTTGGGGTACCCTGGTAGTAGATACTGATAAAATCTGTCCAGACCTAGAGGCAAATTTGCCCTTCAAATCTGCCGAGTATTCCTCGTCAGGCTAATATTGGCAAAAGCTTGTCGCTTCTCGGGACATACAAGTTCAGCCGCCTTCATCATGCATCGTTTAACAAAGTCACTGTCGGAATACGGCTTCGATGCTAATGCTATTTCGCTAGCAATTAGGTAGCTGGCTTTTACCGCTGCTTCACTGACTTCTCGGCTCTGGATGAAAGTTGACTGCTGTTTCCTCAGACCCGCCAGCAATTCGTTAATCTTATCTCTTCTCAGTTGTCCTTGCAAGCCGTCATATTTTTCGCTGTGATGAGTCTCGTAGTGGCGTCGAATATTATATTCCTTCAATACCGAAACTTGTTGCAAACACACCAAGCACAAAGGTTTTCCGTGCATCTCTGTAAATAAATAGGACGTGGTCCATTTTTCTTTGAAAATTCTACACTCCTTATCTACTTTTCTCCGTTTGGATAACGACATTTTGGCTAATGATATTAACAACGTCGTAACAAGCAGCAGATGGCGCATTGATACCGTCTGCTGTTTTCAGTCTGTCTCAGTGATGCGGCTTGTCTTCTACTCTGATGGAAAGAGTGCGCCCCTTAGCGGATAATCCATGAATTGCAGCGAATTAAAAATATTAATTCCATGTCTTTTATGCATTTTTTCCACTTTCAAATTATCCTGCGGGCCTGATCGAACCTCCTTGGGGGCCGGTTCCGGCCCGCGGGCCGTATGTTTGACACCCCTGCTATACAGTGTTTGTTTAAATTTACGTGGTTTACAAACATTGGAGTAAAATAAGGTTATATTTTGGGTTCTGATGTGGTACAACAGTTGAACTAAGCTCATGAGGCATAAGTTACATTTTTTAAGAATCAATGGGTATATATAATTAATGTAATAGTCAGAAAATGTACGTAGCAACTAAGGATTCTAGCTTTACGACTAGAACCCCTGGGCCTTTCAGCCTATAAGTACCCGAAAATGTTGCTGGGCGTCTCTGTTAGCATAGGCATCAGATGCATATCAACCTGTAAGGTACACAGGTTAAATGATTTGCTGTAAACAAAAACACCAAGGCTTGATAAATAGTGCATAAACAAAAATTGAAAATGATCAATTGCATAAAGATATATTAGTGGAACTATATCCATTGAAATATGTTAAAACAATAGGCTAGTTATTCGTTTGGATAGAGTCAAGGATATGTTTCATTTTTATTTTTTATATTTTACCTTTATTTAACTAGGCAAGTCAGTTAAGAACAAATTCTTATTTACAATGACGGCCTACACAATGATGTATAATTCTACACGTTTATAGTGAAAATCATATGGCCTGTTTTTGTTTCTCTTACAATAAAAACATTACAGTGTAATATATTTGATCAATTGTATTTGTAGATTAGATTAGTAATAGAGTTATATTTTAAAAACCTCTTTGGGCTGCAATCCCGTTAACGGGATGATATGACCGCCACTGAGAGTGCAGGGTGCCAAATTCAAAACAACAGAAATCTCATATTTAAAATTCCTCAAACATACATGTATCTTATACCGTTTTAAAGGTATTCTTGTTGTTAATCCCACCACAGTGTCGGATTTAAAATAGGATTTACGGCGAAAGCACCACAAACGATTATGTTATGTCAGCACCTAGTCACAATAAAACACAGCCATTTTTCCAGCCAAAGAGAGGAGTCACAAAAACCACAAATAGACATAGAATGAAACACAACCTTTGATGATCTTCATCAGATGACACTCATAGGACTTCATGTTACACAATACATGTATGTCTTGTTTGATAAAGTTAATATTTATATAAAAAAATCTGAGTTTACATTGGTGCGTTACATTCACTAGCTCCAAAAACAGCCAGTGATTTTGCATAGCCACATCGATTCAACAGAAATATTAATCATAAATGTATATGATAATACAAGTTATACACATGGAATTATAGATATACCTCTCCTTAAATGCAACCGCTGTGTCAGATTTCAAAAATCTTTACTGAAAAAGAAAACCAAGCAATAATCTGAGACGGCACTCAGCACAATCAAGTCAAAATAGCCGCAATGTTGTAGTCAACTTAAACCATAAATTACATGCTAAATATTCCCTTACCTTTGATGATCTTTGTCAGAATGACTAGGATGTTTGTAACATTAATCTTCAATAAAGTTCCAACCGGAATATTCCTTTGTGTTTTCAGGAGCAATGGAACGCAGGTTGCTATCATGTGCAATGCGCTTGACCAGAAAATGGCTGACTGCCAGACACCTGATTCATTCTGCTGTCATTCAGTCCCACAACACAGTAGAAGCCTCATTCAAATTTCCATAGACGGTTGACATCTAGTGGAAGTCCTAGGACGTGCAACATCATTAATATCTCAAGCGGATTTCAATGGGAACTGTGTTGAATACACACCAGCCTCAGATTTCTCACTTCCTGTTTTGATTTCTCCTCAGGTTTTTGCCTGCCATATGAGTTCTGTTATACTCACAGACATCATTCAAACCGTTTTAGAAACTGCAGAGTGTTTTCTATCCAATACTAATAATACTATGCATTATTATTAGCAACTGAGACTGAGGAGCAGGCCGTTTACTTTGGGCACCTTATTCATCCAAGCTACTCAATACTGCCCCTGCAGCCATAAGAAGTCCAGTTAAGGCTTATTTTGATGAAGTAGAAAGTAAAATATAATACTATAACCAGCCAGATGAGCAGGTAAAAGGATTTTTCATATTCCAACTGTAAATAAAAGTACCAGTGCAGGAACAATTGTAAAGGATGAATTACTTAAATACATATTTGTGAAAATATATACATGACAAGATATAAAACCAAGACTAATTTGTTGATTGTATAGGACACTGTTATGTGCCCTTATACACGTTCCTTTACACAATAATACATCTAGTCCTCTCTTTATGGATTGGGTCCACAGTCAGCACACAGCTTCAGCGGATTTTGTGAGCATGCCCCACAAACAAATCAGTTGCACTGCACACATTTTTCATGGGCCTTGTTTCGTGTGCACCTGCCGACTTCAAATCAAATCAACGTTTACTTGTCACGTGCGCCGAACACAACAGAAGACCTTACAGTGAAATGCTTACTTACAGGCTCTAACCAATAGTGCAGAAAAGGTGATAGGTGAACAATAGGTAGGTAAAGAAATAAAACAACAGTGAAAACACGAGGCTATAGAAGTAGCGAGGCTACATACAGACAACGGTTCGTCAGGCTGATTCAGGTAGTATGTACATGTAGATATGGTTAAAGTGACTATGCATATGATGAACAGAGAGTAGCAGTAGCGTAAAAGAGGGGTTGGCGGGTGGTGGATGTCAGCCCAATTTAGGTAGTATATACTGTACATGAATGTATAGTTAAAGGGACTATGCATATATGATAAACAGAGTAGCAGCAGCGTCAAAAGAGGGGTTAGGGGTGGTTGGAGGGGCATACAATGCAAATAGTCCAGGTAGCCATTTGATTAGATGTTCACGAGTCTTATGGCTTGGGGGGAAAAACTTTTGAGAAGCCTTTTTGTACTAGACTTGGCGCTCCAGTACCGCTTGCCATGCGGTAGTAGAGAGAACAGTCTATGACTGGGCTGGCTGGGGTCTTTGACAATTTTTAGGGCCGTCCTTTGACACCGCCTGGTGTAGAGGTCATGGATGGCAGGTAGCTTAGCCCCAGTGATGTACTGGGCCGTACGCACTACCCTCTGTAGTGCCTTGCGGTCAGAGGCCGAGCAGTTGCCGTACCCTGCAGTGATGCAACCAGTCAGGATGCTCTCGATGTTGTAGCTGTCACACCTTTTGAGGATATCAGGACTCATGACAAATCTTTTTAGTTTCCTGAGGTGGAACAAGCCTTGTCGTGCCCTCTTCACGACTGTCTTGGTGTGTTTGGAATATTCTAGTTTGTTGTTGATGTGGACACCAAGGTTCTTGAAGTTCTCAACCTGCTCCACTACAGCCCCGTCGATGAGAATGGGGGCATGCTTGGTCCTCCTTTTCCTGTAGTCCACATTCATCTCCTTAGACTTGGTTACGTTGAGGGATAGGTTGTTATTCTGGCACCACATGGCCAGGTCTCTGACCTCCTCCCTATAGGCTGTCTCGTCGTTGTCCGTGATCAGGCCTACCACTGTTGTGTCATCTGCAATCTTAATGATGGTGTTGGACTTGATACTGTCTTCTTGTTCCCGGGGGAGAGCTTTTGGGAAGAGAGAGAGCAGGAGGCCACGTGGGAGCTGTGGTGAGTGGGGAAGAGGGAGAGAAGGAGGCCAAGTGGGAGCTGTGGTGAGTGGGGAAGAGGGAGAGCAGGACACGCTGCTGCTTTGGCTTCCCCCTTGGCGGCCTGCTTGGTGGTTGTAGCTGCTGCCTTGGCTTCCCCATTAGCGGCCTGCTTGGTGGGTGTAGCTGCTGCCTTGGCTTCCCCCTTGGCGGCCTGCTTGGTGGTTGTAGCTGCTGCCTTGGCTTACCCCTTGGCGGCCTGCTTGGTGGTTGTAGCTGCTGCCTTGGCTCCCCCTTGGTGGCCTGCTTGGTGGTTGTAGCTGCTGCCTTTGCTTCCCCCTTGGCGGCCTGCTTGGTGGTTGTAACTGCTGCCTTGGCTTCCCCATTAGCGGCCTGCTTGGTGGTTGTAGCTGCTGCTTGGCTTCCCCCTTGGTGGCCTGCTTGGTGGTTGTATCTGCTTTCTTGGCATTCATGTGGTTCCCACAAAGCTCACATGCCAGATGCATGAGGAAATATTTTAAATGCATTGCTTGTAAAACACGTGTGTGTTGACAGCAGCCATGTGGAGCATGTTGTAGAGCACCGCAACAGGCCAGCGATGGGTACCTCCTTTCACAGAGGCTTGCCATCCACACCAAACTATTTCATCAAATAGAATAGAAATGTTTGGAATTATATAGAAGACGAATACTAATAAACAGTATTATTTTAATACAATATAATACAATGAGATGACATTTGTTGCATGGCAGATGAATGGCTATCTGTATAATGACTCCATATCCATGATCTTTCCACCGTATTCCACACAGACATACAAGAGTGCCATAAATGCCTTGAGTTCCTCCATAAACATGTCCCACGTACTGTTTCCTGTTCTGTGTGCATGGGCGACAGTACAATCTCTGATGTACTGCAACATGTCACATAAACAATGAAAACTGTTGAGTGCGCTGGCAATTTGTCTCTTTGCGTGAGGCGTAGGGCCTGCTCTCTCTGTGAGACGATTCTGAGAAAGCCCCTTCCTGTTGCACTCTTGTAACTCTTTTCTACCTCAACCGTGCCATCCCTCCCAGACTCCTGTCTCACCGTGCCATCCCTCCCAGACTCCTGTCTCACCGTGCCATCCCTCCCAGACTCCTGTCTCACCGTGCCATCCCTCCCAGACTCCTGTCTCACCGTGCCATCCCTCCCAGACTCCTGTCTCACCGTGCCATCCCTCCCAGACTCCTGTCTCACCGTGCCATCCCTCCCAGACTCCTGTCTCACCGTGCCATCCCTACCAGACTCCTGTCTCACCGTGCCATCCCTACCAGACTCCTGTCTCACCGTGCCATCCCTCCCAGACTCCTGTCTCACCGTGCCATCCCTCCCAGACTCCTGTCTCACCGTGCCATCCCTCCCAGACTCCTGTCTCACCGTGCCATCCCTCCCAGACTCCTGTCTCACCGTGCCATCCCTCCCAGACTCCTGTCTCACCGTGCCATCCCTCCCAGACTCCTGTCTCACTGTGCCATCCCTCCCAGACTCCTGTCTCACCGTGCCATCCCTCCCAGACTCCTGTCTCACCGTGCCATCCCTCCCAGACTCCTGTCTCACCGTGCCATCCCTCCCAGACTCCTGTCTCACCGTGCCATCCCTCCCAGACTCCTGTCTCACCATGCCATCCCTCCCAGACTCCTGTCTCACCGTGCCATCCCTCCCAGACTCCTGTCTCACCGTGCCATCCCTCCCAGACTCCTGTCTCACCGTGCCATCCCTCCCAGACTCCTGTCTCACCGTGCCATCCCTCCCAGACTCCTGTCTCACCGTGCCATCCCTCCCAGACTCCTGTCTCACTGTGACAGTTGGGGTCACTGTCTCAGTTGGCCCTGTTTTGTTTTTTTCTGTGGAAAGGCTCAGACATCGTAGGTGGAGGCTCGGAGTTAACATCAGAATTGGATGAAGACTCTTCATCAGCAACATCGATTTCATGCTCATTATCCAATCCTCCATCCGACTCCAGCTCATCTAAATGCAGTATTATCTGTAATGTTGTCTGTGAGTCCATTCGTTTGTTTTGGCTTGCCATTGTGACCTACATACGTTGTACATTGTACTTAGTGTCTGATTTGATTCTCAGAGGGGAGATTATATACAATTTCAAGTAATTATATATAATTACATACATAATCAAGTAATTAGACCGCCCACAATTCTTCATCATTACACTATTGTTCTAAATTCATCCATCCTCTTCACACTCATCATTCAGATCATTCATATTCAACCATACTCTTCACCCTCATCATTCAGATCATATTCAAATTCAATCACCCTCTTCCTTCAGTTCATTCAAATTCAATTGTGAAGTCACATGCACAATTAGAATTTTCAATCTGCCTTCTATTCATCCATTGACGTCATTCATTCAGTGAGGAGAGAGATGCATTAGCGCTTGTGTACCAAGGCCCTTCGGAACATTTGTCTTGGCTCTTTAAGGTAGTAATAGCTGTAGAAAACAACAACAAAAGGTAAATTGCCTCAATACTTTTCTGTTTGTGATCAAAAATTATATATATATAATCACTTTATATAGTCAGATCTGTTTTATTTACTTAAATAATATTTTCTTTCATAAAAGGTAGGCCTATGGCACACCTACTCATACCTAGGGCTGTTACGGTGACCGCATTACCTCCACACCAGCAGTCATGACGGCAGTCAAATTCCACATGACCGTTTAGTCAGGGTAAATAGGCTTCTCTAAGCTCTGATGCTGCTGATGGTCATTAGTAGTCTACCAAACTTGCTAACTGCCTGGTACTCAGCACTCTATTGTCCCTCTAATCACTTTGCCATCAATGCAAATTTAATCGAAAATCTAATCAAAGACTTAATGAGAGCCCATGAGCTCATGTTGAGTAACATTTCTATAGGCTATGCAATTGTGTGAGAAAACAGAGTGATGGCCTCTATTAAAAATAGGAGGATACCATCAGCTTTCTATAGGCTAGGCCTACTATATTTATTTCTCAACTTTCTTAATATTAAGCACATTGCTTCTCTTTAAAAGAGGAGTATAGCCTACCTGGCTTGCATGACAATTAACCAATGGAAAGCATCCTCCATTCGCTATGTATGTGCATACTGTAGGTGACATGTATATTTTTCAGCTGCCCCTGTTTCAAGGCAGCTGCATGAAAATGGTACATTCTAAATCAACACAAATGGCACGCATATATTATTTAGTATATGTAAAGACAAGATTAAATCAAGAATAGTGTGATGCGTGACAATATTAGCCTATAACTTGTGAATGAAATATTATCAATTGTTAATGATGCCCAGCTTAAGGCAAGAAACAGTGCATGCTTTTTTTGCAACTTTTTCAAATCGCAGTCGCACACCTCATGTAACCTAGCCCATAGTCATATATGTCTTGATAAGGTTTGTAACACAACTAAAGTGGGCAAATAACTTCTTAAAATTAAACAACAGGTGTTGAGCCTAACTGGCATACATACGCAGATAATTTTCACCATAAAGTACACCTTTATAATAAAAGCATGGTGTTTTCTTGCTAATGGGAAATGTGCGCTTTATAGCCTACTGCCATGTGTGCATTTCTGCCCTTATAATGTGAAGAAATAGCCTAATAGTTATATCAACACTTTCAGCTAAATGTTCTCATCTGTTGTGTCAGGCTCATTGCTCAGAGGTTGAATTAATTTGGAATCTATCGCATCCTTTAACTCTCCCAGACTGTGTTTGGAATATTTATTTATCGCACAGAATAGAATAGGTCAATAGGTACTATGGGGAATAGTAGATTGACATAGGCTAGTGTCTTTGCTGTTCATTAGGCCTACTCATCTTGTTGTCTGGTGAAAAGTAAATGTGGACAGACCTTCCAATATCTTCAATATGCCCCTCGGAATTGGATAAGGACACACGCAGTTGCCTTCCGGATGTGTCTGTCTTCACTTGTAACCCACAAGAAAGACCCGATCACGTGACTGAGAACCATGTGAGGGAGAGGTGCTTTGCACAACTGCCACTGGCCGCAAAATAAATAGATGTTTTATGGGGCATTACGGCCACACAAGCGGGATGCTGCCGAAATTCGAGGCCTTATCAAGTGCTTGTCGAATTGTGAATGAGAGACTGATGAAGTGTGTACAGCCTGCGCTGAAAACAAAGCAGAGCCTGCATAAGAAAACAAAGCAGAGCTAATGCCTTTCATGCAACTTTTTCAAATCCTCATTAGAGTCACATCATCCAACCTTAGAATGTATTAAAAATTAAGACATGTAGCCCAACATTTGTATCACAACTAAAGTTACATAAGTAACTCTAAATGAAGCATGTAGGAGTACCTGTGTCTTTGTTCACCGCTCAACACAGAATAGCCACATGTGCTCACTCTCTCAAACCGTTTGGAGAAAACATCCTGTTTTATTCAGCTATGTTCAATTGTATTCTTCATACTATAAAATAATGCTATGGAAATCTAAGCAAATCTTGTCTCCTAAATGAACTAGCGTAGCCCACAGCCATATGGCATAGTCAGATCAGGGCCTAACATAAGGACAACTCAGAGTATGCTATTCTGTTCTTCTGAAATAGACAACATTTTCTTCATATCATGTTTCTTTAAAGCTGTCTGAAATAAATAATGAATTTATTGTAATGGTGTAGACTATATTACATGGATTTGTAGACTTTTTAAAATGTAGTTGTTCCCTTCGGGCTGCATCTGTGGCTTGTGTGTAATGCATGGGCCAAGAGATGCTGAAGTGTTTATGTTAATTATTGTCAATTACCGTGAGACTGGATGTTATTTGCATGAAAATTAACCGCTGACAAAATTTCATGACCGCCACAGCCCTTCTCATATCTCCTCAATTCGAGCCTTTGTTTTAAGCCCCCTTTTGTGTTCGTTTCATGTTAATTAATTCTGTGCTCCCGGTCCAAAATGACCGCACCCCATTATAGCTGATTATTAATCCATAATAATACATATATTGTCACCTAATGTTGTTTAGATATTTTTTATCAACTTAAGTTCCTATGACATTGCAAGTTTTGAATTTCTATTTGCTATTTATGGCCTGTAGGCCTCATTGACCTGAGCTCGAACAACTAATTTCTGAGTAAAAAAAAGCATAATGTATGGATTGTTTTGACTATAACAAATACTCAAATGAAACATAGTGTGCTATTTATCACAGACTACTTTGTGTCAAAGTTTAAGAAGACTCTCTCCTCCTCACCAGTGTCATGATCAAAGATATGATTAAGAGCCTCACATACAGTATATTATTTGGTCATGTTTTATTTTACCTTTATTTAACTAGGCTAGTCAGTTAAAGAACAAATTCATTTTTTTCAATGACAGCCTTTCGGTTAAGTCCAACGCTCTAACCACTAGACTACCTGCCACCCCAATGTGCTGCCACAGAATGAATTGAGAGCAAGGCCCCAAAAAATATTTATATACCAGAGCTGCGACAAAAGCTCTATATACTATTGAAACAATGTTGCAATTGTTTGCGAGAATGCCAACAGGTGTGGTTCCCGTGGGGGAAAGATTCTATTGCTGAAAGTTTCCTGTGGGGGTTACCATGGAAGCCAAGAAGGGGAGTGAGGTGTTTGTGCTCAAACACACATGCATGTGGGGGCCTAGGAGAGGAAATGTGTCCATCTGATGAATGGGCATGTGCCTGAACTAAATTTTATAAACTATTTGCAGTCTCACCCATTCATTTCTAATGACCGGTCATGACTGGGAACACTATAGGTGTACAAAAGTTAAATAATACACACAACATTTTATGAAAATCATCAACATATATTTTCTGTGTTCGGATGTGCTGTGTGGATAAAGTCATGGAACTTTATGACAATCAGATTAAATGAACTAGGTTTTTCAGAGAGAAAACTTGTAAATCGGTCCAATTCAAACGGAACACAGCAGGAGGGTTAAGTTAACAGCCCTGACAGGCAGGTAGGCTATTTAAAGAGTGCATGGTGGGTGGAGATATTTACCAACAAATCAATGGATATAGAAGCCTATAGCCTAATTTTGTCTGTCAACAGGATCCAACACAAATCCCTCTTGTTGTTAGGAAAGTCCAATTAAAATGAAGACTATTGAAAGGAATTATGCCTACTCGATTTTGCCTACTTTCAGCACCATGAGCTGTCCATTTCCGATTGATTGTGCCTTTGACCTGGACCTTGTACCTTTGACCCTCCCCCTGAACTGTGCTACACAGCCATTGGTTAGGCAGCAGTGCAGCACACACACAACGTTTTTGAACAGCAAGAGCAGAGCAGCCATGGGCTCAGGGAAAGGAATATACATTGCAGTGTGTAATGCAACCTAGTTTTATTTACACCATCTCAGCATCCCACACATTGACTCAGTACCAATACCCCATGTATATAGCCTCATTATTGTTATTTTAATGTGTTACTTTATATTTTACCTTATTTTATTTGCAAATCTTTTCTTAACTCTTTTTTTTCTTGAAACGGCATTAATAGTTTGGGGCTTTCACAGTAAGGTCTACACCTGTTCGGCGCATGTGACAAATAAAATTAGATTTGATTTTAGAAATATAACTTTGGTCTGTGCTTCTCCCAGCATGCACTTCCTAGCCTATAGGCTATGGATAATTTGATTGAGACCACACTAAATAGCCTATAGGCACACTTGATATTGCTCCAAGCTAAGAATCAGAGATAAGGGGCGGCATTGGGCACACATTTATTGATATATAGCCTAATAAGCAACTAATTCTAATACACTAAGAAATATAGATATTGCATAAATTGCAACTTACATGACCCGAATTGAAAAAAATACTAAACCCTCCCATTGACTGAAATTGAAAAAGCAGGTACCCTAGTGGGCAGCAGGGAGGTAGCCTAGTGGTTGGAACGTAGGGCCAATAACCAGAAGGTTGCTAGATTGAATCCCCAAGCTGACAAGGTAAACATCTGTCATTCTGCCCCCGAACAAGACAGTTAACGCACTGTTCCCCGGGAGGCTGTCATTGTAAATAAGAATTCATTAAGTACCTTTTTTTTAAATGACCCTCCCCCATTTTCCTCCAGATAACCATTCTGTAACTTTTTATCTGTCCCTTACAAAATCAAATGTCAGTGGCCAATGGCGGTTCTAATGTTAGGCAATGTTCTTACTTGGAGAGTGGAGACACCTGTACGTGAACTCAATGGAGGGACTTAGCTTTGTCTGCTGTATCCCACCCTCTGTCTTGACACCAACCTGAATGACAATAAAAGGTCCTTCATGCCATTTGTTTTATTTTCTGTGTACAACTTGGTACCCTGCTGTATAGCTCCGTGACGCTGTCTTACCCCATACATTTCAATGATTTAAGGTGCGTCAGTTTGTGATTGATTACCTGTCTTGTCTCCACAGTGACACACACAATTTAAATATTAATAGGTGCATCTGTCAGTCTGACAGTGGCAGTATAAAGTGTGACTGACACTCCACTAAGCTGCCCCCCCCCAGGCTCCCATAAGCTCCAGCGATTAAAGGGGTTGTCACTGTTCAGGCCATCGGGCTGATTGATTCAGTCCCCTCTGGCCTCATCCCCTGACTTGTGAGTCATCACAGTGCTGACAGATCGCTCTCTCAGAGATGTCATCTGAAACACGCACAGTGTTTCTCCTAGATTTATTTAGCAGCGGTGCACTGCCACAGAAAAACAACAACATTTTCTCCAGGAAGACCCCATCTGTGGAGGCAGGACCTCATGGCCAAGAAGATACTGGTGACCTTGTCCCTTCATGGTACAACTGGTCAATTCGCTCAATGTAGATGGCCATGTTTTACAAATGGATGATCTTGGATAGCAGAAACAAGTCGCACAGCTAGGGTGGGTTGCATCAACATGGATTAATTCTTAAACTTGGTTAAATCAGGGTTTATCTATTAATCTTGTTGCACTACATTTTAAACCACGTTTTAAATCAATCCTAGTTCAATTAAATCCTTCATCTAAACTAAGTTTCGTTTTCACTTTAAACCTACATTAATTTTAAGCCTGTTGCTCAATGAATAAAAAAACCCATATACATTTAGATTGGAGTTGAATTCTAAACTGCAACTTGAGGTGGTTTAACTGTTTAAAATGGCAGCATGTCTACTGTGGAGAGACCAAAATGAGTTCCTCAGAGAATAATTACTGTTGTGTACAATGATTGAATTGGGGTTTATGATATGCCAGCCTTGGAACAAATGATGATGTTATGCAATATATTGTAATGAGCCTGATGCTTACTAAATATTGGTGAGTCAAGTTGTCCGTCGTCATCATAGGGGTTATGGAGAAGGGAACTCTGCTGGGGAATCATCTCGCATATCTTCTGCGAGATAGGATCAATTCCCTTGGACAGAGGCCCCCCCTCCAGCTCCGGTCTGAAAGTCCCAGCCATCACGCTTTCATCCGATTTAGGTCCCTCTTCACTTGAATCTATGTCGATCCATTGCATCTGTCTTATGAAATGGCCCAGGTGTCTTCCTAACCGCTTGACAGTCGTGTTTTTATTTTATCCTCAGGTACATTACTAAATTCCTCCATCAGCTCCGACAATAGTTTTTTTTCATAAACGGAGAGATTTTACCTTCTTTGACGTGCCATGGTCAGGTGGCTAGCGGACAAATAATAAGTGACTAAATACCGTTATGTAATGACAATAATAAATATTATTGTATGTAAACTAGCTTGGTTATAAACTATCTAGCTACAGTAGCTAACAAATTACTTTTCTGTCTAGTACTGGCAAATAACGGATTTTATTTCAAATCAGCCAAACCACGAGAACCTTTCACGATGTAGTTGCAGTAGTTCTAAGGTACATGTTTTAACAAGGAACAGCAACTCCGTGGCATCATTTGTCAAGTAGGCTATCTACTTCATTTCAACTCACAAAATACCTCATATGTTGGTGTAACATCTAATCATAGTTTAAAACGTTTAATCATAGATTAATCATAGATTTACTAATCCAGATTTAAGATGAAGTGGTGCAACACATCTCTGATTAATTTTAAACCTATTTTTACAAAACCTAGATTAGCTCTAATCCTAGATTAATTTAAATTTAAAACATAATTTAAAACATGTTGGTGGAATACATTTTCCAAGATGGCGCAGCAGTGGGGAAGTCTGTTTGATTGTCTTGTCCCGTCCCTTGTATATATTGTTTTTTTTTCTTTGCATATATTCCGTATATAATTGTATTATTTAAAAATATATATTTTCTAATCTAATTTTCCATCTACGGACTGAACATACCCTCCTGCAACCTGCCTCACCCAATGTGGTAAGGAGCTGCTATTTTTACACTTTTGAACCGTAACCCCCTTCAGAAGCTAGCCAGCTACAGTAACTAGCTACCAGTCGTCGGTTTGCCACTGTTTTCCAGAAACAAGTCTGTCACTGTTGCCGCTTGTTATAGCCCCCCGGACCATATGTGAATTGCTTGCCCCCATCTATCTTCAGAGATACTGTTAGGTGACCTAAACTTGGACATGCTTAACACCATCCTACATTCTAAGCTAGATGCCCTCAATCTCACACAAATCATCAAGGAACCATCCAGGTACAACCCTAAATCCATAACCATGGGCACATTCTTAGATATCATCCTGACCAACCTGCCCTCTAAATATACCTCTGCTGTCTTCAGCCAGGATCTCAGTGATCACTGCCTCATTGCCTGCATGCGTACTGGGTCTGGGGTCAAACGACCACCCCTCATCACTGTCAAACGCTCCCTAAAACATTTCAGCGAGCAGGCCTTTCTAATTGACCGGGCCCTGGTATCCTGGAAGGATATTGACCTCATCCAGTCAGTAGAGGACGTCTGGTTGCTCTTCAAAAGTGCTTTCCTCTCCATCTTAAATAAGCCGTGCCCCATTCAAAAAATGTAGAACTAAGAACAGATATAGCCATTGGTTCACCCCAGACTGCCCTTGACCAGCACAAAAACATCCTGTGGCGGACTGCAACAGCATCGAATAGCCCCCCGATATGCAACTTTCAGGGTAGTCAGGAACCAATATACTCAGTCAGTTAGGAAAGCTAAGACTAGTTATTTCAAATAGAAATTTGCTTCCTGTTGCACATATTCCAACAAGTTTTGGGACACTGTAAAGTCCATGGAGAATAATAGCACCTCCTCCCAGCTGCCCACTGCACTGAGGATAAGAAACACTGTCACCACCGATTAATCTATGATAATCGATAATTTCACTATGCATTTTTCCACGGCTAGCCATGCTTTCCACCTGGACACCCCTACCCAGGCCAACATCTCAGCACCCCTTGCAGCAACTTGCCTACCCCCCTCCATCCCATTTCTCCTTCACCCAAATCCAGACGGCTGATGTTCTGAAAGAACTGCAAAATCTGGATCCCTACAAATCAGCTGGGCTTGACAATCTGGAACATTTCTTTCTAAAATTATGAGGCAAAACTGTTGCAACTTGTCACGCACTGACCATAGTAAGCTATTTATACTCTGTGTTGGTTGGGGCGTGATAGTGACTTGGGTGGGTCATCTAGGTGTTTTATATGGTGGCCGGATATGGTTCCCAATCAGAGGCAGCTGTTTATCATTGTCTCTGATTGGGGATCATATTTAGGTAGCCATTTCCCCATGGTTATTTGTGGGATCTTGTCTACTTATAGTTGCCTGTGTGCACCAGTAGCTTCACGTTTCGTTTGTGCTTGTTTGTTTTGTTTAGCTTTAGTATTTACCATCATTAGTCATTTAGGTCAACATTGGATCATTCAGAGATCCTCACTGAACTTCTGAAGAGAGTTTGCTGCACTGAATGTAAAGGGGCTGAATAATTTGCACGCCCAATTTTTCAGTTTTTGATTTGTTAAAAAAGTTTGAAATATCCAATAAATGTCGTTCCACTTCATGATTGTGTCCCACTTGTTGTTGATTCTTCACAAAAAAATGTGGCAAAAGGTCGCAAAGTTCAAGGGGGCCGAATACTTTCGCAAGGCACTGTATATATATAAAAAACACTCCTATTCTTGGGGTTGTTGACATCGAAACTGAGTTTGAACATGCTGTGATCAATTGTGATGTCTTCATATTTAGAAGTGAGGCTATTTTTATAGTTTAAATTGCCATGGCAATTGGTTAAAAAAAAAAAAACCTGAGCTGGCATACACCCAGAGAAATTGATTTTATGTAGAGGTGCTGACTGACAGAGAATAAACTATAAACTATGAAAAATTAATGAAGCGAGTCACACACTCCCAGTAATTTATTGGCTAAATAAGATTTTGGCATCACTGTGCCTTCTTCAGGGTAATGTCATGAACGCTTGAACAAGGCTATGTAGACTAACTGTGCAAATAGTGCAACCAATGACAACATTTTGCCATATAACCATATTTGGTGTTTGCTGATAATCTGTAGAAAGAATTAGGAAGAATATATCAGTTCATAAGAATTGTTAATAAGAAGGGCCAAAGAGCAAAGTCAATAATCAGACCACTAGGGGTCAATATTTTTTTAGAAAAGATATCCAGTCAGCTTCCCTTTGCAGTCGAAGAATCTCGATGTTACCTCCTCTCCTTGGTAGCGCAACATGCTCAATGCCTGTGTATTTGAGGGAGGAGAATGGATGGTTAGCTTCAACAAAGTGAGCTGCTACTGGATAGTCAATGTTCTTACACTTGATTGAGCTGTGGTGTTCAGCTCTGCGTTGTTTTAATTGTCTTTTTGTTTGTCCTACGTAGGCTTTTCCACATGAACAGGCAATGAGATAAATTACTCCCTTGTTCTTGCATGAGATGATAACCCTAACAGGGATTTTTTAAACTGTATGTGGGTGTCTGAAGAATGATGTTTTTATAGCGTTATTGCAATGTGTCCATGAGCCACATTTGTAGTTTCCATTTGGAATGGGTGTCAAGAGTGTCTGAGTGGACTCAGGGGGCATGTCAGATCTCACCAAGATATCTCCAATATTGCAACCACGCTTATAGACCACCAGTGGGGGTTCCTTGAAGAGGTGTGCAATTGTTTTGTCTGATTGCAGAATATGCCAGTGCTTTTTCAGGATTGCTTTCATTTTCTCCGAACACTTGGTGTACTTGGTGCAAAAGACGGTTGCGTTGTTTTTCTTCTTTGGTTGAGTTTTTAGTAATTCCTCACTTGGTTTTGGAAATATTTTCATCATTGCAGCGTCAAGATTTTGTCCTTGTAGCCTCTCATTTTGAATGTATCTGTAATTGTTTTCACCATTGCTATCAGATTCATTTAATTGATTTAAATTAACCACACATTCTAAATTAAAAGATTCTACCCTGGTTTGATTGTGTGATGTCATCATAATCAAATGGAATTGTATTTATTAACTTAACAAAAAAAGAAACAGCCCTTTTTCAGGACCATGTCTTCCAAAGATTTTTCGTAAAAATTCAAATAACTTCACAGATCTTCATTGTAAAGGGTTCAAACACTGTTTCCCATGCTTGTTCAATGAACCATGAACAAGTAATGAACATGCACCTGTGGAACGTTAAGACACTAACAGCTTACAGACAGCAGGCAATTAAGGTCACCGTTATGAAAACTTAGGACACTAAAGAGGTCTTTCTACTGACTCTGAAAAACACCAAAATAAAGATGCCCAGAAATAAAATAAAATGAAGATGCCCTACTAGTTATTTGCCTCATGTTGAATGTCATTGTATTTCCAAGCCACTGTCATGCGCTTTTTATTAAATCTTCATCAGCACTAATTGACAATGCATTATGCAGAATGCTCAGTTGGTCATCAGTCCAAAATGTTCCAAAAAATATTGTGACAAAACATGTAACCGATGAATTGTTTTGATTTTGAATGTTCCAACAATGTAATTCCATGGTGATGGCATTGTCAGAGTGGTTCACTCTTCCAATCCTTCATGCGGCCATGGTTAGCATTCTCTCTCTCTAACAGCTCTCTCTGTTAAGCTATTACATTTCACTCCTTGCCAAAGGGTCTAGCATTTTGGCAATCTTTAAATATAAACATTCTATCACCTTGAGGAGATCAGATGATTTGATCCTGATTTGATATCCCACAGGTATCATCTAATAACAATGTTTATGCAATTTAGAATGATAGGTTAATGTTCTAACTTAATTTAACAACACATTTTGTAATTGTTTTCAAAAAAATTGTTTGGGGGGTTGGTTACGGGAGCATTATCTATTTCAATGTATACATGTTTAAAAGTTGTACTGGTAGGCTGCCGCTCAAAAGAAAACAATAGTAAGAAATACATATTTTAAATCGGACTAAATTCAGTGTAAACAGGGCAAGAAATCTAAAATCAGGTGGGCCTCCACCCCCAACCTCCCATCCAATTTCCTCAACATCACCTGGCCAACATGTCTCCATCCAACCTCCCATATTCACTGGTGAATTGGAGAGTGAGGTGATTTCCATCTAAAAGCCAACACTTTTTTGAGGCAGTGCTGCCTGCCAGCAGTAATCTACTCTGATTGATTGAGAAATTCAAGTAGCTATCATCGTTAAGTAACATAATAGATGCAGAGCATTTCATATTTACATTCATGCACTTCAAAATGAATTTTCAAACTTTTGCCCAGAAGTATTTAACTGCATGGCACTCCTACATCATATGAACTAATGTGTCGCCCTGATAAATAAAGGTTAAATATATATATATATATATATTTAATGTAGGGGACAGAGTGAAGAGTCTGTGAACAAACTTAAAATGTATATCTTGATGGTTGTCATTACAGGATGCCAAGGTCCTATTTTCCATATTCTGTTTCAGGGGGTAGGTCAGATTAAATTAGATCTATGGACCATGCCTTTTTAAAAATGTGATTGGACTATAAAAATAAAGAGAGTGTATATATATATAAACTGCAGTAATTTATTGGGTAAATCACCAACGTTTTGGAATCACTGTGCCTTCCTCAGGGTCAACCAACAGAGACCAACTGGGGGTTTATGTATGAAGTGTTTGACTCTCTTTATAGTTTATTCAGCATTCGTTTATTCGCCGTTAGTCAGCACCTCAACACAAAACAATTTTTCTGGGTGTACACCAGCTCATGTTTTTTATTCTATACATTTGAATGGAAACATTCCAACATGGGGCATTCTGACGTAATTACATTTCATTGTAAACATAAACATTGGGTGCAGGTAATACAATCAAATGAAATCAAATTCTATTTGTCACATACACATGATTAGCAGATGTTAGTGCGAGTGTAGCGAAATGCTTGTGCTTCTAGTTCCGACAATGCAGTAATAACCAACAAGTAATCTAGCTAACAATTCCAAAACTACTACCTTATAGACACAAGTGTAAGGGGATAAAGATATAATATGTACATAAAGATATATGAATGAGTGATGGTACAGAGCGGCATAGGCAAGATACAGTAGATGGTATTGAGTGCAGTATATACATATGAGATGAGTATGTAAACAAAGTGGCATAGTTAAAGTGGCTAGTGATACATGTATTACATAAGGATGCAGTAGATGATATAGAGTACAGTATATACGTATGAGATGAATAATGTAGGGAACATTATAATAGGTAGCATTGTTTAAAGTGGCTAGTGATATATTTTACATCATTTCCCATCAATTCCCATTATTAAAGTGGCTGGAGTTGAGTCAGTGTGTTGGCAGCAGCCACTCAATGTTAGTGGTGGCTGTTTAACAGTCTGATGGCCTTGAGATAAACAGCTTCTTTCAATCTCTCGGTCCCAGCTTTGATGCACCAATTCAGTTTGTCTGTGATGTGTATGCCGAGGAACTTAAAACTTACTACCCTCTGCACTACTGTTCCATCGATGTGGATAGGGGGGTGTTCCCTCTGCTGTTTCCTGAAGTCCACAATCATCTCCTTAGTTTTGTTGACGTTGAGTGTGAGGTTATTGTCCTAACACCACACTCCGAGGTCCCTCACCTCCTCCCTGTAGGCCGTCTCGTCGTTGTTGGTAATCAAGCCTACCACTGTTGTGTCGTCCGCAAACTTGATGATTGAGTTGGTGGCGTGCGTGGCCACGCAGTCGTGGGTGAACAGGGAGTACAGGAGAGGGCTCAGAACGCACCCTTGTGGGGCCCCAGTGTTGAGGATCAGCGGGGTGGAGATGTTGTTGCCTACCCTCACCACCTGGGGGAGGCCCGTCAGGAAGTCCAGTACCCATTTGCACAGGGCGGGGTCGAGACCCAGGGACGAGCTTGGAGGGCACTATGGTGTTAAATGCCGAGCTGTAGTCGATGAACAGCATTCTCACATAGGTATTCCTCTTGTCCAGATGGGTTAGGGCAGTGTGCAGTGTGGTTGAGATTGCATCGTCTGTGGACCTATTTGGGCGGTAAGCAAATTGGAGTGGGTCTAGGGTGTCAGGTAGGGTGGAGGTGATATGGTCCTTGACTAGTCTCTCAAAGCACTTCATGATGACGGAAGTGAGTGCTACAGGGCGGTAGTCGTTTAGCTCAGTTACCTTAGCTTTCTTGGGAACAGGAACAATGGTGGCCCTCTTGAAGCATGTGGGAACAACAGACTGGGATAGGGATTGATTGAATATGTCTGTAAACACACCAGCCAGCTGGTCTGCGCATGAGGACGCGGCTGGGGATGCCGTCTGGGCCTGCAGCCTTGCGAGGGTTGACACGTTTAAATGTTTTCCTCACCTCGGCTGCAGTGAAGGAGAGTCCGCATGTTTTAGTTGCGGGCAGTGTCAGTGGCACTGTATTGTCCTCAAAGCGGGCAAAAAAGTTATTTAGTCTGCCTGGGAGCAAGACATCCTGGTCCGTGACGGTGCTGGTTCTCTTTTTGTAATCCGTGATTGACTGTAGACCCTGCCACATACCTCTTGTGTCTGAGCCGTTGAATTGAGATTCTACTTTGTCTCTATACTGACGCTGAGCTTGTTTGATTGCCTTGCGGAGGGAATAGTTACACTGTTTGTATTCGGTCATGTTTCTAGTCACCTTGCCTTGATTAAAAGCAGTGGTTCGCGCTTTCAGTTTCACGAGAATGCTGCCATCAATCCACGGTTTCTGGTTTGGGAATGTTTTAATCGTTGCGATGGGAACGACATCTTCAACGCACGTTCTTATGAACTCGCACACCGAATCAGCGTATTCGTCAATGTTGTCGTCTGACGCAATACGGAACATATCCCAGTACACGTGATGGAAGCAGTCTTGGAGTGTGGAATCAGATTGGTCGGACCAGCGTTGAACAGACCTCAGCACGGGAGCTTCTTGTTTTAGTTTCTGTCTGTAGGCAGGGATCAACAAAATTGAGTCGTGGTCAGCTTTTCCGAAAGGAGGGCGGGGAAGGGCCTTATATGCGTCGCGGAAGTTGGAATAGCAATGATCCAAGGTTTTCCCGCCCTGGTTGCGCAATCGATATGCTGATAAAATTTAGGGAGTCTTGTTTTCAGATTAGCCTTGTTAAAATCATTACTCATTACGTATTTATCTCGCTCTCATTACGTATTTCTCTCGCTCTCATTACGTAGTCCTCTCTAGCCACTTTGAATAACAGGATCTTGCATTGACACTGCACATTGTCATGGAAAATATGAATGTTTTTTCCAACTTGCAATCAGCAACTACTCTGTAAATCCGGCTGCATATTGAACGTTGATCTTGCCAAATAGCCAGTCTTTTTGTCAAATGACAAGGTGTGGCCAGGAGTGGAATGTTAGCTATAAAGACTGGTACCAAGACTAGCGTTAGTCTGGATACCAGGGGCATGGAGAAACATGTGGCCAGTGGCTCCGCTCAGTGGGAAAACCAATAGCATTTTTTCATCTGGTGCATTCAAAATACCAGTAGTAGCAGTGAACATGCATCATCTGGCCCTGTAACAACATGTATGAGGTCATAAAACCAACCTAGGGGTCTCTTTCATGACATCATCTGGCCCTGTAACAACATGTATGAGGTCATAAAACCAACCTCGGGGTCTCTTTCATGACATCATCTGGCCCTGTAACAACATGTATGAGGTCATAAAACCAACCTCGGGGTCTCTTTCATGACATCATCTCTGTCTTCTCCTTTTTTCCCACTCATCCTACTAGCCATTACCTTTCATTGAGATCTCCACCTTCAGATAAGACTGTTGAGATCCTTAGTTCACTTTATTTTTTAATGCAACGTATTCATTTGTAAAAGGTACAACTTCTTATTTTCTCATCCTCTGGTGGTCGTTATCAGTCCCATGAGTCTGTCCAACTTCGTATTAAACTATCAGCGGAGAGAGGAGGAAGAAAGGAGGAGAGATGTCCTGAGGGCCTTAGATAAAATCAAAACAAATCTAATTGTACTTGTCACATGTGCCGAATACAACAGGTGTAAACCTTATCGTGAAATGCTTACCGTGAAACGCCTTTAACCAACAATGCCGTTTTTAAGAAAAATGTGAGTCGAGAATATTTAAAGAGCAACAATAAAATAACAATAACAAGACTATATACAGGGAATAATGGTACATAGTCAATGTGCAGGGGTACAGGTTATTCCAGGTAATTGAGGTAATTGAGGCTCGGGCAGCCGAGCGGAAATGGAGGAAAACTCGCCTCCCTGCGGACCTGGCATCCTTTCGCTCCCTCCTCTCTACATTTTCCTCCTCTGTCTCTGCTGCTAAAGCCACTTTCTACCACTCTAAATTCCAAGCATCTGCCTCTAACCCTAGGAAGCTCTTTGCCACCTTCTCCTCCCTCCTGAATCCTCCTCCCCCCCCCCCTCCTCCCTCTCTGCAGATGACTTGGTCAACCATTTTGAAAAGAAGGTCGACGACATCCGATCCTCGTTTGCTAAGTCAAACGACACCGCTGGTTCTGCTCACACTGCCCTACCCTGTGCTCTGACCTCTTTCTCCCCTCTCTCTCCAGATGAAATCTCGCGTCTTGTGACGGCCGGCCGCCCAACAACCTGCCCGCTCGACCTTATCCCGTCCTCTCTTCTCCAGACCATTTCCGGAGACCTTCTCCCTTACCTCACCTCGCTCATCAACTCATCCCTGACCGCTGGCTACGTCCCTTCCGTCTTCAAGAGAGCGAGAGTTGCACCCCTTCTGAAAAAACCTACACTCGATCCCTCCGATGTCAACAACTACAGACCAGTATCCCTTCTTTCTTTTCTCTCCAAAACTCTTGAACGTGCCGTCCTTGGCCAGCTCTCCCGCTATCTCTCTCAGAATGACCTTCTTGATCCAAATCAGTCAGGTTTCAAGACTAGTCATTCAACTGAGACTGCTCTTCTCTGTATCACGGAGGCGCTCCGCACTGCTAAAGCTAACTCTCTCTCCTCTGCTCTCATCCTTCTAGACCTATCGGCTGCCTTCGATACTGTGAACCATCAGATCCTCCTCTCCACCCTCTCCGAGTTGGGCATCTCCGGCGCGGCCCACGCTTGGATTGCGTCCTACCTGACAGGTCGCTCCTACCAGGTGGCGTGGCGAGAATCTGTCTCCTCACCACGCGCTCTCACCACTGGTGTCCCCCAGGGCTCTGTTCTAGGCCCTCTCCTATTCTCGCTATACACCAAGTCACTTGGCTCTGTCATAACCTCACATGGTCTCTCCTATCATTGCTATGCAGATGACACACAATTAATCTTCTCCTTTCCCCCTTCTGATGACCAGGTGGCGAATAGCATCTCTGCATGTCTGGCAGACATATCAGTGTGGATGACGGATCACCACCTCAAGCTGAACCTCGGCAAGACGGAGCTGCTCTTCCTCCCGGGGAAGGACTGCCCGTTCCATGATCTCGCCATCACGGTTGACAACTCCATTGTGTCCTCCTCCCAGAGCGCTAAGAACCTTGGCGTGATCCTGGACAACACCCTGTCGTTCTCAACTAACATCAAGGCGGTGGCCCGTTCCTGTAGGTTCATGCTCTACAACATCCGCAGAGTACGACCCTGCCTCACACAGGAAGCGGCGCAGGTCCTAATCCAGGCACTTGTCATCTCCCGTCTGGATTACTGCAACTCGCTGTTGGCTGGGCTCCCTGCCTGTGCCATTAAACCCCTACAACTCATCCAGAACGCCGCAGCCCGTCTGGTGTTCAACCTTCCCAAGTTCTCTCACGTCACCCCGCTCCTCCGCTCTCTCCACTGGCTTCCAGTTGAAGCTCGCATCCGCTACAAGACCATGGTGCTTGCCTACGGAGCTGTGAGGGGAACGGCACCTCAGTACCTCCAGGCTCTGATCAGGCCCTACACCCAAACAAGGGCACTGCGTTCATCCACCTCTGGCCTGCTCGCCTCCCTACCACTGAGGAAGTACAGTTCCCGCTCAGCCCAGTCAAAACTGATCGCTGCTCTGGCTCCCCAATGGTGGAACACACTCCCTCACGACGCCAGGACAGCGGAATCAATCACCACCTTCCGGAGACACCTGAAACCCCACCTCTTTAAGGAATACCTAGGATAGGATAAAGTAATCCTTCTCACCCCCCCCCCCCTTAAAAGATTTAGATGCACTATTGTAAAGTGGCTGTTCCACTGGATGTCATAAGGTGAATGCACCAATTTGTAAGTCGCTCTGGATAAGAGCGTCTGCTAAATGACTTAAATGTAAATGTAATATGTTAATGTAGGTAGGGGTAAAGTGACTATGCATAGATAATAAACAGCTAGTAGCAGCAGAGTAAAAAATGAAAATAGTCTGGGTAAACATTTGATTAGCTGTTAAGCAGTCTTATGGCTTGAGGTAGAATCTGTTAAGAAGCCGTTTGTACTTAGACTTGGTGCTCCGGTACCACTTGCCGTGCGGTAGCAGAGAAACATCTATGACTAGTGTAGCTGGAGTCTTTGGCAATTTTTAGGTTCTTCCTCTGGTATAGAGGTCCGCCTGGTATAGAGGTCCTGGATGGCAGGAAACTTGGCCCCAGTGATGTACTGGCAGAGTTTCACCGACCAGTCAGCCACCCTGTGAGCCAGGAGCTGAAGGTGTCCAGGAGAATCCCCCTTCCTCTCTCTCCTAAGGCTGCCCCAGAAGAGGAGGATTGTCTTTTTCGGAATCTGACGACAACACACCTACTGTGAAGACGCAGAGCTCTTAGGATGTTGAGTCCAAGGTGATGGAGGCCAGGCCTGGATCTTCTGCTGTCTCTCGCAGTCTTCTCTTCCCTCAGGTGTCCAGGACAATCCGCCAGAGGAACAGGCCCAGCAGCTCCTACCTAGAGGCCTCAGAAACAACGATTAAACAGCAGTGACTCTGAGCAGCCTTGAGAATTGTTGAAATTGTCTCAAGGTGAGTGGTATATAGTATGAGATGGTATATAATATTTATTTTTACAATGGAGTCCTAGTAGTGTGAAAATAAAATGAATCAATTTGGCCTTACATTCTGTATTTTCCTTGTGTTCATTCTATTATCATTACTTGAAGATTGTATACATAATTTTCACTGCAGTATGCCGACCTACATCAACCTTTAACCCAAAAATATTGTATTTACAGTGTGAAAAAGTATTCAGTATCTGATCTGCTTCTATGCTTCATGGCAAAATTATTATGAAACACGCACATGCACGCACACGCATACACACAGTGACCAGTTTTCCCCTGCCGGAAGACAGTAGTCATGTGACTTATTTCTGTCAGAAAGCATTTTGGTCCCACGTGCTGCTTACTGTATGATGGCGTGATGAACAACACCTCTCAGACTCTCATATGGTTTTTCAAGTCTCACCTTCATGTTTTGCCTTTGTCAGGACATTAGAGTTGTCTCCTTTATAAGATAAGTTACATGTTATTTGAGTATGTCACCAGCACCTCTCAGCTATGATCTCCTGTCCTTCACACTCATCTCTGTCTAGCTGTCTGCCTGGCTATCTGTCTGGCTTGCTGTCTGACTCTGTCTGGCTTTCTGTCTGGCTCTCTGCCTGCCTGTCTGTCTGTCTGTCTGTCTGTCTGTCTGTCTGTCTGTCTGTCTGTCTGTCTGTCTGTCTGTCTGTCTGTCTGTCTGTCTGTCTGTCTGTCTGCCCAAAGGAGTGAAAGAACACTGAATGAATGAAAACTAGTCATTGGTCTCAACTCTTAAGGTTTTGCACATCATGTCTTTTGACCGAAGGTTACACATGTATGACAGGAGGAAAAAACCCTCAGTGGCAATAGTTTTGACACATTTAATTTATTTTGTCATTGCTCGTGTTCTGGTGACAGCTGGTGACAGTGTTGGCCTGTTAGCCAGATCGGTTTGTGACTCCTCTGTTGTACATCGCGTTAACAAATCTTAGGGGGGTTGGCTCTAATCTAACTGATCTGGCTACAAGGCTAGGTCAGCGTTTGTTTGACAATAGATGATCATCCATAGTTCTATGGGACATCACTATAAACCGTTATTAGTGATTCCCTTTGGACACATGTTTTATTCATAGGAAGATCTAGGTAAAATGCCCACAGCCATTGGGCATTGGCACACAATGCCTCTGGCACTTCCAAGCCCATTTCAGTGTCTCTGGCTCCAGTAAGCAGTGGTTATAAAAGCCTGTGGTACATCAGATTGATTTGTCTGCCTTTGAAAGTAATGATATCATGCATTTGAAAGTAATGATATCAGGCTCATTTGTTACCATGATTTGTAATCTATTGGATATTAGATATGTATGGCTGTTTTTTACCGGGATATTTGTTAAGGACTCTTGGAAGATTATTCCATATGAGGACTAAAAGAGATCCAAATCTCTCTCTCTCTCTCCCTCTCCCCCTCCCTCCCTCTCTCCCTGTCTTTGTCAAAATTGGCATAATAGTTCCCTATGGCCATGCTGTTCTGTTGGTGTGTGGAGTAGAGCAGAAGTACTGTAATATCCTGTCTGATACAGGGCTCTTTGTCTCTCTTCTCTGGGTGTGCCAGTCATATGACTATGCTTCACACACACACACACACACACACACACACACACACACACACACACACACACACACACACACACACACACACACACACACACACACACACACACACACACACACACACACACACACACACACACACACAAACACACACACACACACACACACACACACACACACACACACACACACACACACACACACACACACACACACACACACACACACACACACACACACACACACACACTCTGCTGGAGAGCAGTGGTGTGCTAGGATGTCTGTCTGTAGCATGAAACTAGGATGACTGGATGCATCACCGCCTGGTATGGTACCTGCTCGACATCTGACCATAAGGCTACAGAGGGTAGTGCGTACGGCCAAGTACACCACTGGGATCAAGCTTCCTGCCATCCAGGACCTCTATACTAGCCGTGACAGAGGAAGGCCCAAAAAATGGTCAAAGACTCCAGCAACCCTAGTCATAGACTGTTATCTCTGCTACCGCATGGCAAGCGGTACCAGAGCACCAAGTCTAGATCCAAAAGGTTCCTTAACAGCTTCTACCCCCAAGCCTTAGACTGCTAAACAATTAATCAAATGGCCACCTGGACTATTTATATTGACCCCCTTTTTTTACAGTGCTGCTACTCGCTGGATATTATCTATGCATAGTTACTTTACCCTTATCTACATCTACATATTACCTTAATTACCTTGAATTACCTGTATCCCTGCACATTGACTCGGTACCGGTACCCCCTGTATATAGACTCGTCATTGTTATTTTATTGAGTTACTTTTTCAACTTTAGTTTTGTTCACAAAATATTTTCTTAACTATATTTTCTTAAAACTGCATTGTAGGTTAAAGGCTTGTAAGTAAACATTTCACAGTAAGGTCTTTGGCGCATGTGTGATAAATACAATTTGATTTGAATAGGGTCGAGTGTTAGGGTGCCAGTCTGCAGCAGGAAACTAGGGCAATATGGTCTAGTGTTAGGGTGCCAGTCTGCAGCAGGAAACTAGGGCAATAGGGTCCAGTGTTAGGGTGCCAGTCTGCAGCAGGAAACTAGGACAATAGGGTCTACTGTTAGGGTGCCAGTCTGCAGCAGGAAACTAGGGCAATAGGGTCTAGTGTTAGGGTGCCAGTCTGCAGCAGGAAACTAGGCCAATAGGGTCTAGTGTTAGGGTGCCAGTCTGCAGCAGGAAACTAGGGCAATAGGGTCTACTGTTAGGGTGCCAGTCTGCAGCAGGAAACTAGGGCAATATGGTCTAGTGTTAGGGTGCCAGTCTGCAGCAGGAAACTAGGGCAATAGGGTCTAGTGTTAGGGTGCCAGTCTGCAGCAGGAAACTAGGGCAATAGGGTCTAGTGTTAGGGTGCCAGTCTGCAGCAGGAAACTAGGGCAATATGGTCTAGTGTTAGGGTGCCAGTCTGCAGCAGGAAACTAGGGCAATAGGGTCTAGTGTTAGGGTGCCAGTCTGCAGCAGGAAACTAGGGCAATAGGATCTAGTGTTAGGGTGCCAGTCTGCAGCAGGAAACTAGGGCAATAGGGTCTAGTGTTAGGGTGCCAGTCTGCAGCAGGAAACTAGGGCAATATGGTCTAGTGTTAGGGTGCCAGTCTGCAGCAGGAAACTAGGGCAATAGGGTCTAGTGTGGTGCCAGTCTGCAGCAGGAAACTAGGGCAATAGGGTCTAGTGTTAGGGTGCCAGTCTGCAGCAGGAAACTAGGGCAATAGGGTCTAGTGTTAGGGTGCCAGTCTGCAGCAGGAAACTAGGGCAATAGGGTCTAGTGTTAGGGTGCCAGTCTGCAGCAGGAAACTAGGGCAATAGGGTCTAGTGTTAGGGTGCCAGTCTGCAGCAGGAAACTAGGGCAATAGGGTCTAGTGTTAGGGTGCCAGTCTGCAGCAGGAAACTAGGGCAATAGGGTCTAGTGTTAGGGTGCCAGTCTGCAGCAGGAAACTAGGGCAATATGGTCTAGTGTTACGGTGCCAGTCTGCAGCAGGAAACTAGGGCAATAGGGTCTAGTGTTAGGGTGCCAGTCTGCAGCAGGAAACTAGGGCAATAGGGTCTAGTGTTAGGGTGCCAGTCTGCAGCAGGAAACTAGGGCAATAGGGTCTAGTGTTAGGGTGCCAGTCTGCAGCAGGAAACTAGGGCAATATGGTCTAGTGTTAGGGTGCCAGTCTGCAGCAGGAAACTAGGACAATATGGTCTAGTGTTAGGGTGCCAGTCTGCAGCAGGAAACTAGGGCAATAGGGTGGAATTTTAGGCTGTCCAAATAGTATCCAAATATTTATATATTCTTAACTCCATTACTTTACTTCAGATTTGTGGGTGTTGTTGTGAAATTGTTAGATATTACTGCACTGTTGGAGCTAGAAACACAAGCATTTCGATACACCCGCAATAACATCTGCTAAACACGTGTGTGACCAATAACATTTGATTTGATTTGAAGTGTTGCTCACACACTTCCCAACGCAGAACAAATGGCCAGTTACTTCTAACGAGACGGTGTGAGTTTCAGGAGACTAAAGCTGCCAAATTGGCCATGCGAACACAATGTAGTACACTAATTGCTCAGCTGCTTGTAATGCTGCATCCTCGATGGCTTTCTGGCTAATTATCAGGTCGAAGTGATGCTCCATACACAAACAGTGTCCTTGAATCCAGACATGCTGTAGCTTGGCTACATCTGCAAGAGAAACACTGTTTGGAAGACAGCTTTTAAAGTCTACTGAATAATATTCATATCCATTATTTGCCCTAAACAGACTTGAAATTTCCTTCATCATCCCAGTGCCCAATCATACATTAATGCATTTCCAAATAACCTACTCACTGCAGAGATACGAATACTGATTGGGGAGCGTTCAATAACATGCTGTTCGTAGAGAGTTGCAGAGTGTAGCTGGCTGGTTACATGCTGTTCGTAGAGAGTTGCAGAGTGTAGCTGGCTGGTTACATGCTGTTCGTAGAGAGTTGCAAAGTGTAGCTGGCGGGTTACATGCTGTTCGTAGAGAGTTGCAGAGTGTAGCTGGCGGGTTACATGCTGTTCGTAGAGAGTTGCAGAGTGTAGCTGGCTGGTTACATGCTGTTCGTAGAGAGTTGCAGAGTGTAGCTGGCTGGTTACATGCTGTTCGTAGAGAGTTGCAGAGTGTTGCTGGCTGGTTACATGCTGTTCGTAGAGAGTTGCAGAGTGTAGCTGGCTGGTTACATGCTGTTCGTAGAGAGTTGCAGAGTGTTGCTGGCTGGTTACATGCTGTTCGTAGAGAGTTGCAGAGTGTAGCTGGCTGGTTACATGCTGTTCGTAGAGAGTTGCAGAGTGTAGCTGGCGGGTTACATGCTGTTCATAGAGAGTTGCAGAGTGTAGCTGGCGGGTTACATGCTGTTCGTAGAGAGTTGCAGAGTGTAGCTGGCGGGTTACATGCTGTTCGTAGAGAGTTGCAGAGTGTAGCTGGCTGGTTACATGCTGTTCGTAGAGAGTTGCAGAGTGTAGCTGGCTGGTTACATGCTGTTCGTAGAGAGTTGCAGAGTGTAGCTGGCTGGTTACATGCTGTTCGTAGAGAGTTGCAGAGTGTAGCTGGCTGGTTACATGCTGTTCGTAGAGAGTTGCAGAGTGTAGCTGGCTGGTTACATGCTGTTCGTAGAGAGTTGCAGAGTGTAGCTGGCTGGTTACATGCTGTTCGTAGAGAGTTGCAGAGTGTAGCTGGCTGGTTACATGCTGTTCGTAGAGAGTTGCAGAGTGTAGCTGGCGGGTTACATGCTGTTCGTAGAGAGTTGCAGAGTGTAGCTGGCTGGTTACATGCTGTTCGTAGAGAGTTGCAGAGTGTAGCTGGCGGGTTACATGCTGTTCGTAGAGAGTTGCAGAGTGTAGCTGGCTGGTTACATGCTGTTCGTAGAGAGTTGCAGAGTGTAGCTGGCTGGTTACATGCTGTTCGTAGAGAGTTGCAGAGTGTAGCTGGCTGGTTACATGCTGTTCGTAGAGAGTTGCAGAGTGTAGCTGGCGGGTTACATGCTGTTCGTAGAGAGTTGCAGAGTGTAGCTGGCTGGTTACATGCTGTTCGTAGAGAGTTGCAGAGTGTAGCTGGCTGGTTACATGCTGTTCGTAGAGAGTTGCAGAGTGTAGCTGGCGGGTTACATGCTGTTCGTAGAGAGTTGCAGAGTGGAGCTGGCTGGTTACATGCTGTTCGTAGAGAGTTGCAGAGTGTAGCTGGCTGGTTACATGCTGTTCGTAGAGAGTTGCAGAGTGTAGCTGGCTGGTTACATGCTGTTCGTAGAGAGTTGCAGAGTGTAGCTGGCGGGTTACATGCTGTTCGTAGAGAGTTGCAGAGTGGAGCTGGCTGGTTACATGCTGTTCGTAGAGAGTTGCAGAGTGTAGCTGGCGGGTTACATGCTGTTCGTAGAGAGTTGCAGAGTGGAGCTGGCTGGTTACATGCTGTTCGTAGAGAGTTGCAGAGTGTAGCTGGCGGGTTACATGCTGTTTGTAGAGAGTTGCAGAGTGTAGCTGGCTGGTTACATGCTGTTCGTAGAGAGTTGCAGAGTGTAGCTGGCGGGTTACATGCTGTTCGTAGAGAGTTGCAGAGTGTAGCTGGCGGGTTACATGCTGTTCGTAGAGAGTTGCAAAGTGTAGCTGGCGGGTTACATGCTGTTCGTAGAGAGTTGCAGAGTGTAGCTGGCGGGTTACATGCTGTTCGTAGAGAGTTGCAGAGTGTAGCTGGCGGGTTACATGCTGTTCGTTGAGAGTTGCAGAGTGTAGCTGGCGGGTTACATGCTGTTCGTAGAGAGTTGCAAAGTGTAGCTGGCGGGTTACATGCTGTTCGTAGAGAGTTGCAGAGTGTAGCTGGCGGGTTACATGCTGTTCGTAGAGAGTTGCAAAGTGTAGCTGGCGGGTTACATGCTTTTCGTAGAGAGTTGCAGAGTGTAGCTGGCGGGTTACATGCTGTTCGTAGAGAGTTGCAAAGTGTAGCTGGCGGGTTACATGCTGTTCGTAGAGAGTTGCAGAGTGTAGCTGGCTGGTTACATGCTGTTTGTAGAGAGTTGCAAAGTGTAGCTGGCGGGTTACATGCTGTTCGTAGAGAGTTGCAGAGTGTAGCTGGCGGGTTACATGCTGTTCGTAGAGAGTTGCAGAGTGTAGCTGGCGGGTTACATGCTGTTCGTAGAGAGTTGCAAAGTGTAGCTGGCGGGTTACATGCTGTTCGTAGAGAGTTGCAAAGTGTAGCTGGCGGGTTACATGCTGTTTGTAGAGAGTTGCAGAGTGTAGCTGGCTGGTTACATGCTGTTCGTAGAGAGTTGCAAAGTGTAGCTGGCTGGTTACATGCTGTTCGTAGAGAGTTGCAAAGTGTAGCTGGCTGGTTACATGCTGTTCGTATAGAGTTGCAGAGTGTTGCTGGCTGGTTACATGCTGTTCGTAGAGAGTTGCAAAGTGTAGCTGGCTGGTTACATGCTGTTCGTTGAGAGTTGCAGAGTGTAGCTGGCTGGTTACATGCTGTTCGTAGAGAGTTGCAGAGTGTTGCTGGCTGGTTACATGCTGTTCGTAGAGAGTTGCAGAGTGTAGCTGGCTGGTTACATGCTGTTCGTAGAGAGTTGCAGAGTGTAGCTGGCTGGTTACATGCTGTTCGTAGAGAGTTGCAGAGTGTAGCTGGCTGGTTACATGCTGTTCGTCGAGAGTTGCAGAGTGTAGCTGGCTGGTTACATGCTGTTTGTAGAGAGTTGCAGAGTGTAGCTGGCTGGTTACATGCTGTTTGTAGAGAGTTGCAAAGTGTAGCTGGCGGGTTACATGCTGTTCGTAGAGAGTTGCAGAGTGTAGCTGGCGGGTTACATGCTGTTCGTAGAGAGTTGCAGAGTGTAGCTGGCTGGTTACATGCTGTTCGTAGAGAGTTGCAAAGTGTAGCTGGCTGGTTACATGCTGTTCGTAGAGAGTTGCAGAGTGTTGCTGGCTGGTTACATGCTGTTCGTAGAGAGTTGCAGAGTGTAGCTGGCTGGTTACATGCTGTTCGTAGAGAGTTGCAGAGTGTAGCTGGCTGGTTACATGCTGTTCGTAGAGAGTTGCAGAGTGTAGCTGGCTGGTTACATGCTGTTCGTCGAGAGTTGCAGAGTGTAGCTGGCTGGTTACATGCTGTTTGTAGAGAGTTGCAGAGTGTAGCTGGCTGGTTACATGCTGTTTGTAGAGAGTTGCAAAGTGTAGCTGGCGGGTTACATGCTGTTCGTAGAGAGTTGCAGAGTGTAGCTGGCGGGTTACATGCTGTTCGTAGAGAGTTGCAGAGTGTAGCTGGCTGGTTACATGCTGTTCGTAGAGAGTTGCAAAGTGTAGCTGGCGGGTTACATGCTGTTCGTAGAGAGTTGCAAAGTGTAGCTGGCTGGTTACATGCTGTTTGTAGAGAGTTGCAGAGTGTAGCTGGCTGGTTACATGCTGTTCGTAGAGAGTTGCAAAGTGTAGCTGGCTGGTTACATGCTGTTCGTAGAGAGTTGCAAAGTGTAGCTGGCTGGTTACATGCTGTTCGTATAGAGTTGCAGAGTGTTGCTGGCTGGTTACATGCTGTTCGTAGAGAGTTGCAAAGTGTAGCTGGCTGGTTACATGCTGTTCGTTGAGAGTTGCAGAGTGTAGCTGGCTGGTTACATGCTGTTCGTAGAGAGTTGCAGAGTGTTGCTGGCTGGTTACATGCTGTTCGTAGAGAGTTGCAGAGTGTAGCTGGCTGGTTACATGCTGTTCGTAGAGAGTTGCAGAGTGTAGCTGGCTGGTTACATGCTGTTCGTAGAGAGTTGCAGAGTGTAGCTGGCTGGTTACATGCTGTTCGTCGAGAGTTGCAGAGTGGAGCTGGCTGGTTACATGCTGTTCGTAGAGAGTTGCAGAGTGTAGCTGGCTGGTTACATGCTGTTCGTTGAGAGTTGCAGAGTGGAGCTGGCTGGTTACATGCTGTTCGTAGAGAGTTGCAAAGTGTAGCTGGCTGGTTACCCACTGCTGGTGTGTTAGGTTGTTCATGAATACTACTGTCAGAAAGGACTGTTCCCAGAAATGCCTGGCCTCTGGTGCACATACTGGCCTTTCTCTATGTAATGTAGTTGGTCAACTCTCATGCATCAACATTACTCTGCTCTTTTTCTCTATTGATCACTGACAGACTGACCATCCAATCATTTATACTTCCTGATCAATACTGCCTCCTTCAATTAGGGACTGCTGGGGCCCTGATTGGCGGCATTAGTTTCACAGTAATCAATGATAGCCACACACATGTTCTGGCTCTGAAAACTGACCCACTTATCAATCAAAACAGCTACTGGTTATCAATAACTCAAGTTACCAATAACCAGCGCCTTGTTATCAACGACTTCAGTCACCAATAACCAGCTCCTTGTTATCAATGACTTCAGTCACCAATAACCAGCTCCTTGTTATCAACGACTTCAGTCACCAATAACCAGCTCCTTGTTATCAATGACTTCAGTCACCAATAACCAGCTCCTTGTTATCAACGACTTCAGTCACCAATAACCAGCTCCTTGTTATCAATGACTTCAGTCACCAATAACCAGCTCCTTGTTATCAACGACTTCAGTCACCAATAACCAGCTCCTTGTTATCAACGACTTCAGTCACCAATAACCAGCTCCTTGTTATCAATGACTTCAGTCACCAATAACCAGCTCCTTGTTATCAACGACTTCAGTCACCAATAACCAGCTCCTTGTTATCAACGACTTCAGTCACCAATAACCAGCTCCTTGTTATCAATGACTTCAGTCACCAATAACCAGCTCCTTGTTATCAACGACTTCAGTCACCAATAACCAGCTCCTTGTTATCAATGACTTCAGTCACCAATAACCAGCTCCTTGTTATCAACGACTTCAGTCACCAATAACCAGCTCCTTGTTATCAATGACTTCAGTCACCAATAACCAGCTCCTTGTTATCAACGACTTCAGTCACCCACCAATAACCTAATTGCATTCTAAACTAAAGACCATGATTATTCAATTAATGGAGTCAGGTGTGATAACAGGTGCTGGGGCAAAGTTTTGTCACCAATCAGGTCCCCGAGGACTGGAGTTACACATCCCTGCCCCAATGTGTAACACGCCCAACCCATAAGTGGTCCAGTACATTTCTCAAATGGTCGGTAAATTAAAATCTTCCTGGTCACGTTTCCGGCACCAAAAGAAAATCTGGGCATGCGCGCATGAAGACACACACACAGACAGCATTTATTAGTGTATTCATGAGATGGGTGAGTCACACAATCCTAGATCCCTGTAGATAGCTGGCTGTCAATATTCCTTAGTTCTTGTCCTCGCTTCATAATTCGCTTCTGAAACCCATCAGATTTTTCCTCTGTTTACCCAAACGGCGGCAAAAAATACTTCCTGGTTTATGATTGCTTCAATTTCGCAAGGCCTTCTTCAGCTCAACGGGAGGGAGCTGTTTTGCCAGATCGTTAAGCCTGCTTTATGGGATTTTTCACACTGTGGCGGTGGCACTCTTCGGCCCACTTTGTCCCACTTTGTATCACTCCAGCTAGGCTTTTTGTCATGTGAGATATAGAGAAGTCGCCTCATAGGAACCATGTAGCAAAATATAATGTAAGCTCACGAGATCAGGAGGGTTCGTACGAGGCTAGTAGAGAACGGGCTGTAGATCTAAACCAGATTTCACTGATGTCTTTACTGAGCATCACAGTCATTATCCATGCTGTGGGATGTTTGAATTGGCATCTCTTTACCACGACAAATAATAGAAATGGAAGCGGTTGCCTTGACTGCAGAAAGAGAAGACAAAACGACAGAAATGTGAGAATCCAGAGGTGCTCATTTAAATGTAATTTACTGCATTTGCACAGTGACACGTCAAATGGCTGGACTTCAGATGTCCACCTTTAGACCTTGCCCTGACGATGAGGGACTGATGTGGATAGGCAAGGTGTGTGTGTGTGTGTGTGTGTGTGTGTGTGTGTGTGTGTGTGTGTGTGTGTGTGTGTGTGTGTGTGTGTGTGTGTGTGTGTGTGTGTGTGTGTGTGTGTGTGTGTGTGTGTGTGTGTGTGTGTGTGTGTGTGTGTGTGTGTGTGTGTGTGTGTGTGTGTGTGCTTGCTTGCTTGCTCAAAGTGAATGTGCAAGGTGCATGAATGCGACGTGGGAAGTGCTAGCCAATACAAGAAAGCGTTTATTCTCATGATCTGCAGAATGAAATCTCACTAAGGGTGGCATTCAGTGTTTCTAAATTAGTAGATTGAACACAGTTATTACTGCAAGTCATACACACCATGCACATTCATTCCTTTCACTTAATGCTGTAGTGTGAAATCATCAGCCCAGATGCCATCTAGTCAATACACAGTAGGCGCTGACTAGTATTCACTCATTACAAAGTTCACACAGACAGAAAAATACATTTAAAAGATTGTATATGCAGGGTTTCAAAGTGGTGCTTTCAAATAATGGTTTATGTTGCTGAGTTTTAAACAAGCCTTTTCAGCTCTTCTGGGCATATACGTCATCAGTGCCCTGTTATTGACTGTGTCCTCTGTACCGACACTAGCAGTGAGAGAAAGGCCCTGTCATCACACACACACTCTTGCTCAACCTTCCATCACTCCACTCGGGACCCGATTTGTTTTCCGCCCTCTGTTTTCCTCTCTTCCGTCTGGTCATGTTTTCCTGTGAGCTCCATCACAGTGGCAGTGGTAGATTACAGAGAGAGGGAAAAACTCCACAACACTGGGTGTCGTACAATGAGCTGTGTCTATCACACTTCCTTATCCACAACAAACATCTTCAAATTAATCTTATTACCTGACTCCATCGCTGGGTCTCTCTCAACGAATCTGTGTTCAACACCATCACAGAGCAGTTGGCAGAATACTAACTTAGTTGTTTTGGTTTTATGTTCTATATGTGCGGATCGAGACGGCCCACTTTTTTTTTCTCCAGACTTTAAACTCAGAGCTATTTTGCTGGAATACTCCTTTATTGCTTCAAAACTCCATATTGTTATGCACCTCCCCTTCCCTGTCACTGTGAAGTCACTCTGTGAAGATCTTCAGTTGGTCCTCTTGTAAGACCTGTCATTGTCTCTTTTCTTTAGCGTGTCATCACATAACGACGACTTTGAGTTCTAACCTGTGAGTGTCACGTCTGCTCCTGCTCCTCCCCTCCGGCATACGACATCGCCAGAGTATTTAACCACCGGTCCTGGGATTCATCATTACGCACACCTGGCACTCATCATTACGCGCATCTGTGAATCATTATCGTTATGACTCTGTTACCTTCACAATTTCCTCCCCTTTATATGTCATTCTCCCAGGTTCACTCACCAGTTGGTATTGTTCTTGTGTATCGGTGTTCTGCCTTATGTTAGCGTCGTGTTCTTGGTTTTGTTGTAAAACGTTTCATCTGCTTCCGACTCACTGCCCCATCATTACAGTGTCTTTTCTAGGGGAGAAGGGTTTTTAAAGCAAGTCATTGATCGTCTTTTATCCTGGCCTTGCTTTATTTTTTTGTTTTATATATATTTCTATACCAGTCAATTTTGGACACCTACTCATTCAAGGGTTTTACTTTATTTTTACTATTTTCTACATTGTAGAATAATAGTGAAGACATAAAAACTATGACATAACACATATGGAATCGTGTAGTAACCACAGGTGTAAAACAAATCAAAATTAGTAGCCACTCTTTGACTTGATGACAACTTTGCACACACTTGGCTTTCTCTCAACCAGTTCACCTGGAATGCTTTTCCAAAAGTCTTGAAGTTCCCACATATGCTGGTCACTTGCTTGCTGCTTTTCCTTCACACTGCGGTCCAACGCACACCAAATCATCTCAATTGGTTTGAGGTTGGGTGATTGTCGAGACCACGTCATCTGATAAATTCTACATATATCCCAGACAGTGTCACCAGCAAATCACCATCACACCTCTTCCTCATGCTTCACGGTGGGAACCACAAATGCAGAGATCATCTGTTCACCTACTCTATGTCTCACAAAGATACAGTGTTTGGAACAAAAAATCTCAAATTTGGACTTTTCAGACCAAAGGCCAGATTTCCACCAGTCTAATGTCTAGTGTTTGGGTGACAGTCTGCAGCAGGAAACTAGGGCAATATGGTCTAGTGTTAGGGTGCCAGTCTGCAGCAGGAAACTAGGCCAATAGGGTCTAGTGTTTGGGTGCCAGTCTGCAGCAGGAAACTAGGGCAATATGGTCTAGTGTTAGGGTGCCAGTCTGCAGCAGGAAACTAGGCCAATAGGGTCTAGTGTTAGGGTGCCAGTCTGCAGCAGGAAACTAGGGCAATAGGGTCTAGTGTTAGGGTGCCAGTCTGCAGCAGGAAACTAGGGCAATATGGTCTAGTGTTAGGGTGCCAGTCTGCAGCAGGAAACTAGGCCAATAGGGTCTAGTGTTAGGGTGCCAGTCTGCAGCAGGAAACTAGGGCAATATGGTCTAGTGTTAGGGTGCCAGTCTGCAGCAGGAAACTAGGCCAATAGGGTCTAGTGTTAGGGTGCCAGTCTGCAGCAGCAAACTAGGGCAATATGGTCTAGTGTTAGGGTGCCAGTCTGCAGCAGGAAACTAGGGCAATATGGTCTAGTTTTAGGGTGCCAGTCTGCAGCAGGAAACGAGGGCAATAGGGTGGAGTTTTAGGCTGTCCAAATAGTGTCCAAATATTTATATATTCTTAATTCCATTACTTTACTTCAGATTTGTGGGTGTTGTTGTGAAATTGTTAGATACATTCATACATTAATGCATTTCCAAATAACCTACTCACTGCAGAGATACGAATACTGATTGGGGAGCGTTCAATAACATGCTGTTTGTAGAGAGTTGCAGAGTGTAGCTGGCTGGTTACATGCTGTTCGTAGAGAGTTGCAGAGTGTAGCTGGCTGGTTACATGCTGTTCGTAGAGAGTTGCAGAGTGTAGCTGGCTGGTTACATGCTGTTCGTAGAGAGTTGCAGAGTGTAGCTGGCTGGTTACATGCTGTTCGTAGAGAGTTGCAGAGTGTAGCTGGCTGGTTACATGCTGTTCGTAGAGAGTTGCAGAGTGTAGCTGGCTGGTTACATGCTGTTCGTTGAGAGTTGCAGAGTGTAGCTGGCGGGTTACATGCTGTTCGTAGAGAGTTGCAGAGTGTAGCTGGCTGGTTACATGCTGTTCGTAGAGAGTTGCAAAGTGTAGCTGGCTGGTTACATGCTGTTTGTAGAGAGTTGCAAAGTGTAGCTGGCTGGTTACATGCTGTTCGTAGAGAGTTGCAAAGTGTAGCTGGCTGGTTACATGCTGTTCGTAGAGAGTTGCAGAGTGTAGCTGGCTGGTTACATGCTGTTCGTAGAGAGTTGCAAAGTGTAGCTGGTTGGTTACATGCTGTTCGTAGAGAGTTGCAGAGTGTAGCTGGCGGGTTACATGCTGTTCGTAGAGAGTTGCAAAGTGTAGCTGGCTGGTTACATGCTGTTTGTAGAGAGTTGCAAAGTGTAGCTGGCTGGTTACATGCTGTTCGTAGAGAGTTGCAGAGTGTAGCTGGCGGGTTACATGCTGTTCGTAGAGAGTTGCAAAGTGTAGCTGGCTGGTTACATGCTGTTTGTAGAGAGTTGCAAAGTGTAGCTGGCTGGTTACATGCTGTTCGTAGAGAGTTGCAAAGTGTAGCTGGCTGGTTACATGCTGTTCGTAGAGAGTTGCAGAGTGTAGCTGGCTGGTTACATGCTGTTCGTAGAGAGTTGCAAAGTGTAGCTGGCTGGTTACATGCTGTTCGTAGAGAGTTGCAGAGTGTAGCTGGCGGGTTACATGCTGTTCGTAGAGAGTTGCAAAGTGTAGCTGGCTGGTTACATGCTGTTTGTAGAGAGTTGCAAAGTGTAGCTGGCTGGTTACATGCTGTTCGTATAGAGTTGCAGAGTGGAGCTGGCTGGTTACATGCTGTTCGTAGAGAGTTGCAGAGTGGAGCTGGCTGGTTACATGCTGTTCGTAGAGAGTTGCAGAGTGTAGCTGGCGGGTTACATGCTGTTCGTAGAGAGTTGCAGAGTGTAGCTGGCGGGTTACATGCTGTTCGTTGAGAGTTGCAAAGTGTAGCTGGCTGGTTACATGCTGTTCGTAGAGAGTTGCAGAGTGTAGCTGGCGGGTTACATGCTGTTCGTAGAGAGTTGCAGAGTGTAGCTGGCGGGTTACATGCTGTTCGTAGAGAGTTGCAGAGTGTAGCTGGCTGGTTACATGCTGTTTGTAGAGAGTTGCAAAGTGTAGCTGGCTGGTTACATGCTGTTCGTAGAGAGTTGCAGAGTGTAGCTGGCGGGTTACATGCTGTTTGTAGAGAGTTGCAGAGTGTAGCTGGCAGGTTATATGCTGTTCGTAGAGAGTTGCAAAGTGTAGCTGGCTGGTTACATGCTGTTTGTAGAGAGTTGCAAAGTGTAGCTGGCTGGTTACATGCTGTTCGTATAGAGTTGCAGAGTGGAGCTGGCTGGTTACATGCTGTTCGATGAGAGTTGCAGAGTGTAGCTGGCTGGTTACATGCTGTTCGTAGAGAGTTGCAGAGTGTAGCTGGCTGGTTACATGCTGTTCGTAGAGAGTTGCAAAGTGTAGCTGGCTGGTTACATGCTGTTCGTAGAGAGTTGCAAAGTGTAGCTGGCTGGTTACATGCGGTTCGTAGAGAGTTGCAAAGTGTAGCTGGCTGGTTACATGCTGTTCGTTGAGAGTTGCAAAGTGTAGCTGGCTGGTTACATGCTGTTCATAGAGAGTTGCAAAGTGTAGCTGGCTGGTTACATGCTGTTCGTTGAGAGTTGCAAAGTGTAGCTGGCTGGTTACATGCTGTTCGTAGAGAGTTGCAGAGTGTAGCTGGATGGTTACATGCTGTTCGTAGAGAGTTGCAGAGTGTAGCTGGCTGGTTACATGCTGTTTGTAGAGAGTTGCAAAGTGTAGCTGGCTGGTTACATGCTGTTCGTAGAGAGTTGCAGAGTGTAGCTGGCGGGTTACATGCTGTTTGTAGAGAGTTGCAGAGTGTAGCTGGATGGTTACATGCTGTTCGTAGAGAGTTGCAAAGTGTAGCTGGCGGGTTACATGCTGTTCGTAGAGAGTTGCAGAGTGTAGCTGGCTGGTTACATGCTGTTCGTAGAGAATTGCAAAGTGTAGCTGGCTGGTTACATGCTGTTTGTAGAGAGTTGCAAAGTGTAGCTGGCTTACATGCTGTTCGTAGAGAGTTGCAGAGTGTAGCTGGCTGGTTACATGCTGTTCGTTGAGAGTTGCAGAGTGTAGCTGGCTGGTTGCATGCTGTTCGTATAGAGTTGCAGAGTGGAGCTGGCTGGTTACATGCTGTTCGTTGAGAGTTGCAGAGTGTAGCTGGCTTACATGCTGTTCGTAGAGAGTTGCAGAGTGTAGCTGGCTGGTTACATGCTGTTCGTAGAGAGTTGCAAAGTGTAGCTGGCTGGTTACATGCTGTTCGTAGAGAGTTGCAAAGTGTAGCTGGCTGGTTACATGCGGTTCGTAGAGAGTTGCAAAGTGTAGCTGGCTGGTTACATGCTGTTCGTTGAGAGTTGCAAAGTGTAGCTGGCTGGTTACATGCTGTTCATAGAGAGTTGCAAAGTGTAGCTGGCTGGTTACATGCTGTTCGTTGAGAGTTGCAAAGTGTAGCTGGCTGGTTACATGCTGTTCGTAGAGAGTTGCAGAGTGTAGCTGGATGGTTACATGCTGTTCGTAGAGAGTTGCAGAGTGTAGCTGGCTGGTTACATGCTGTTCTTAGAGAGTTGCAGAGTGGAGCTGGCTGGTTAAATGCTGTTCGTAGAGAGTTGCAGAGTGTAGCTGGCTGGTTACATGCTGTTCGTTGAGAGTTGCAGAGTGTAGCTGGCTGGTTACATGCTGTTCGTAGAGAGTTGCAGAGTGTAGCTGGCTGGTTACATGCTGTTCATAGAGAGTTGCAGAGTGTAGCTGGCTGGTTACATGCTGTTCGTAGAGAGTTGCAGAGTGTAGCTGGCTGGTTACATGCTGTTCGTAGAGAGTTGCAGAGTGTAGCTGGCTGGTTACATGCTGTTCGTTGAGAGTTGCAGAGTGGAGCTGGCTGGTTACATGCTGTTCGTAGAGAGTTGCAAAGTGTAGCTGGCTGGTTACCCACTGCTGGTGTGTTAGGTTGTTCATGAATACTACTGTCAGAAAGGACTGTTCCCAGAAATGCCTGGCCTCTGGTGCACATACTGGCCTTTCTCTATGTAATGTAGTTGGTCAACTCTCATGCATCAACATTACTCTGCTCTTTTTCTCTATTGATCACTGACGGACTGACCATCCAATCATTTATACTTCCTGCTCAATACTGCCTCCTTCAATTAGGGACTGCTGGGGCCCTGATTGGCGGCATTAGTTTCACAGTAATCAATGATAGCCACACACATGTTCTGGCTCTGAAAACTGACCCACTTATCAATCAAAACAGCTACTGGTTATCAATAACTCAAGTTACCAATAACCAGCTCCTTGTTATCAACGACTTCAGTCACCAATAACCAGCGCCTTGTTATCAACGACTTCAGTCACCAATAACCAGCTCCTTGTTATCAACGACTTCAGTCACCCACCAATAACCTAATTTCATTCTAAACTAAAGACCATGATTATTCAATTAATGGAGTCAGGTGTGATAACAGGTGCTGGGGCAAAGTTTTGTCACCAATCAGGTCCCCGAGGACTGGAGTTACACATCCCTGCCCTAATGTGTAACACACCCAACCCATAAAGGGTTCAGTACATTTCTCAAATGGTCGGTAAATTAAAATCTTCCTGGTCACGTTTCCGGCACCAAAAGAAAATCTGGGCATGCGCGCATGAAGACACACACAGACAGCATTTATTAGTGTATTCATGAGATGGGTGAGTCACACAAGTCCTAGATCCCTGTAGATAGCTGGCTGTCAATATTCCTCAGTTCTTGTCCTCGCTTCATAATTCGCTTCTGAAACCCATCAGATTTTTCCTCTGTTTACCCAAACGGCGGCAAAAAATACTTCCTGGTTTATGATTGCTTCAATTTCGCAAGGCCTTCTTCAGCTCAACGGGAGGGAGCTGTTTTGCCAGATCGTTAAGCCTGCTTTATGGGATTTTTCACACTGTGGCGGTGGCACTCTTCGGCCCACTTTGTCCCACTTTGTATCACTCCAGCTAGGCTTTTTGTCATGTGAGATATAGAGAAGTCGCCTCATAGGAACCATGTAGCAAAATGTAATGTAAGCTCACGAGATCAGGAGGGTTCGTACGAGGCTAGTAGAGAACGGGCTGTAGATCTAAACCAGATTTCACTGATGTCTTTACTGAGCATCACAGTCATTATCCATGCTGTGGGATGTTTGAATTGGCATCTCTTTACCACGACAAATAATAGAAATGGAAGCAGTTGCCTTGACTGCAGAAAGAGAACACAAAACGACAGAAATGTGTTAATCCTGAGGTGCTCATTTAAATGTAACTTACTGCATTTGCACAGTGACACGTCAAATGCCTGGACTTCAGATGTCCACCTTTAGACCTTGCCCTGACGATGAGGGACTGATGTGGATAGGCAAGGTGTGTGTGTGTGTGTGTGTGTGTGTGTGTGTGTGTGTGTGTGTGTGTGTGTGTGTGTGTGTGTGTGTGTGTGTGTGTGTGTGTGTGTGTGTGTGTGTGTGTGTGTGTGTGTGTGTGTGTGTGTGTGTGTGTGTGTGTGTGTGTGTGTGTGTGTGTGTGTGTGTGTGTGTGCTTGCTTGCTCAAAGTGAATGTGCAAGGTGCATGAATGCGAAGTGAGAAGTGCTAGCCAATACAAGAAAGCGTTTATTCTCATGATCTGCAGAATGAAATCTCACTAAGGGTGGCATTCAGTGTTTCTAAATTAGTAGATTGAACACAGTTATTACTGCAAGTCATACACACCATGCACATTCATTCCTTTCACTTAATGCTGTAGTGTGAAATCATCAGCCCAGATGCCATCTAGTCAATACACAGTAGGCGCTGACTAGTATTCACTCATTACAAAGTTCACACAGACAGAAAAATACATTTAAAAGATTGTATATGCAGGGTTTCAAAGTGGTGCTTTCAAATAATGGTTTATGTTGCTGAGTTTTAAACAAGCCTTTTCAGCTCTTCTGGGCATATACGTCATCAGTGCCCTGTTATTGACTGTGTCCTCTGTACCGACACTAGCAGTGAGAGAAAGGCCCTGTCATCACACACACACTCTTGCTCAACCTTCCATCACTCCACTCGGGACCCGATTTGTTTTCCGCCCTCTGTTTTCCTCTCTTCCGTCTGGTCATATTTTCCTGTGAGCTCCATCACAGTGGCAGTGGTAGATTACAGAGAGAGGGAAAAACTCCACAACACTGGGTGTCGTACAATGAGCTGTGTCTATCACACTTCCTTATCCACAACAAACATCTTCAAATTAATCTTATTACCTGACTCCATCGCTGGGTCTCTCTCAACGAATCTGTGTTCAACCCCATCACAGAGCAGTTGGCAGAATACTAACTTAGTTGTTTTGGTTTTATGTTCTATATGTGCGGATCGAGACGGCCCAATTTTTTTTTCTCCAGATTTTAAACTCAGAGCTATTTTGCTGGAATACTCCTTTATTGCTTCAAAACTCCATATTGTTATGCACCTCCCCTTCCCTGTCACTGTGAAGTCACTCTGTGAAGATCTTCAGTTGGTCCTCTTGTAAGACCTGTCATTGTCTCTTTTCTTTAGCGTGTCATCACATATCGACGACTTTGAGTTCTAACCTGTGAGTGTCACGTCTGCTCCTGCTCCTCCCCTCCGGCATACGACATCGCCAGAGTATTTAACCACCGGTCCTGGGGTTCATCATTACGCACACCTGGCACTCATCATTACGCGCATCTGTGAATCATTATCATTATGACTCTGTTACCTTCACAATTTCCTCCCCTTTATATGTCATTCTCCCAGGTTCACTCACCAGTTGGTATTGTTCTTGTGTATCAGTGTTCTGCCTTATGTTAGCGTCGTGTTCTTGGTTTTGTTGTAAAACGTTTCATCTGCTTCCGACTCACTGCCCCATCATTACAGTGTCTTTTCTAGGGGAGAAGGGTTTTTAAAGCAAGTCATTGATCGTCTTTTATCCTGGCCTGGCCTTGCTTTATTTTTTTGTTTTATATATATTTTTATACCAGTCAATTTTGGACACTTACTCATTCAAGGGTTTTACTTTATTTTTTACTATTTTCTACATTGTAGAATAATAGTGAAGACATAAAAACTATGACATAACACATATGGAATCGTGTAGTAACCACTCTTTGACTTGATGACAGCTTTGCACACACTTGGCTTTCTCTCAACCAGTTCACCTGGAATGCTTTTCCAAAAGTCTTGAAGTTCCCACATATGCTGGTCACTTGATTGCTGCTTTTCCTTCACACTGTGGTCCAACGCACACCAAACCATCTCAATTGGTTTGAGGTTGGGTGATTGTCGAGACCACGTCATCTGATTAATTCTACATATATCCCAGACAGTGTCACCAGCAAATCACCATCACACCTCTTCACCTACTCTATGTCTCACAAAGATACAGTGTTGGAACAAAAAATCTCAAATTTGGACTTTTCAGACCAAAGGCCAGATTTCCACCAGTCTAATGTCCATTGCTTGTGTTTCTTTGCCCAAGCAAGTGTATTATTGGTGATCTTTGTCAGAGTTTTTGCAGCAATTTGACCATGAAGGCCTGATTCACAGTCAAGAGACTGAGTTGATGTTGAGATTTATTTCTTACATGAAGTCTGTGAAGCATTTATCTGGGCTACAATTTCTGAGGCTGGTAACTATAATGAACTTATCCTCTGCAGCAGAGGTAACTTCGGGTCTTCCTTTCCTTTGGCGGTCCTCATGAGAGCCAGTTTCATCACAGCACTTGATGGTTTTTGTGACTGCATTAACATTTTCCATTGACTGACCTGTCTTAAAGTAATGATGGACTGTCAATTCTCTTATTTGAGCTTATTTGAGCTGTTCTTGCTATAATGTGGACTTGGTCTTTTACCAAATAGGGCTATCTTCTGTATACCACCCCTTCATTTTCACAATACAAACATATTACGAAGGAAACAAATTCCACAAATTAGCTTTTAACAAGGCACACCTGCTAATTGAAATATATTCCAGGTGACTACCTCATGAAGCTGGTTGAGAGAATGCCAAGAGTGTGCAAAGCAGTCATCAAGGCAAAGGGTGCATACTTTAAAGAATCTTAAATATACATATATTTTGATTTGTTTAACACTTTTTTGGTTTCTACATGATTCCATATGTGTTATTTCAAAGTTTTAACAATGTAGATAATAAAACAAATAAAGGAAAATCCTGGAATGAGTAGGTGTGTCCAAACTTTTGACTGGTACTGTATTTTGACCTTTTTTCTCCCCAGGTAGTAGTTACAGTCTTGTCCTATCGCTGCATCTCCGGTACGGAGTCAGCTTCCAGATCAAACTCTCCCTTAACCCGGTCGACACTGGGCCAATTGTGCACCACCTCATGGGTGATACAGCCTTGTATCGAACCCGGGTCTGTAGTGAGCGCTCAAGCACTGCAATGTAGTGCCTTAGACCCCTGCGCCACTTGGGATGCACCCTGGTCTTGCTTTTAAAACATATTTTTATATAAATGTTATTGGGTAATTCTTTGTTACTATTTTATTTATCTTCCCGTTTCTCTCCCCCTCCCTCCCCCTCTCTCACCCGTCAGTATCTGGTGTCTATATTCAGCCTGCTGTTCCAGCTTTTGCAGCAGGTGACAGTTTGAGACACTAAGATGCAGGGTTAAAATCTTGGTGAGAGGTCAGAAGGTTGGGTCATGTCCCAAAGAGCTCATTGGCTAAAAAGTCAGCGTCTAAATCCTTAAGTAAGTGTATAAATCATGCTCTTTCCATGACATAGACTGACCAGGTGAAAGCTTGGATCCCTTATTGATGTCACTTGTTAAATCCACTTCAATCAGTGTATATGAATGGGGAGGAGACAGGTTAAAGAATGATTTTTAAGCCTTTAGACAATTCAGACATGGATTGTGGATGTGTGACATTCAGAGGGTAAATGGGCAGGACAAAAGTTGGAAGTGCATTTGAACAGGTGCCAGGCACACTGGTTTGTGTCAAGAACTCCAATGCTGCTGGGTTTTTCACACTCAACAGTTTCCTGTGTCTTTCCTGTGTCTACCACCTATTCCCCATTCCCGTCCAACCTCTAAAACACTGGCAAACAACCTCTGCCATTCTACATCATTTTTATTTATTTATTTATTTTTATTTAACCTTTATTTAATTGGGCAAGTCAGTTAACAAAAAATCCTTATTTACAATGACGGCCTACCAAAAGGCAAAAAGCCTTCTTCGGGGACGGGAGCCTGGGATTAATTTAAAAAAAGTTAAATACAATATAAATATTGGACAAAACACACCTCACAACAAGAGAGACACAACACTACACAAAGAGAGACCTAAGACAACAACATGACAACACAGTATGGTAGCAACATAACATGACAACAACATGGTAGCAACACAACATGGTAGCAGCACAAAACATGGTACAAACATTATTGGGCACAGACAACAGGACAACGGTCAAGGAGGTAGAGACAACAAAACATCACACAAAGCAGCCACAACCGTCAGTAAGAGTGTCCATGATTGAGTCTTTGAATGAAGAGATGGAGATAAAACTGTCCAGTTTGAGTCTTTGTTGCAGCTCGTTCCAGTCGGTAGCTACAGAGAACTGAAAAGGGGAGCGACCCAGGGATGTGTGTGCTTCGGGGACCTTAAACAGAATGTGACTGACAGAACGGGTGTTGCATGTGGAGAATGAGGGCTGCAGTAGATATCGCAGATAGTGCGGAGTGAGGCTTAAGAGGGTTTTATAAATCAGCATCAACCAGTGGGTCTGCGACAAGTATACAGAGACGACCAGTTTACAGAGGAGTATAGAGTGCAGTGATGTGTCCTATAAGGAGCATTGGTGGCAAATCTGATGGCCGAATGGTAAAGAACATGTAGCCGCTCGAGAGCACCCTTACCTGTTGATCTATAAATTATGTCTCTGTTATCTAGCATGGGTAGGATGGTCATCGGAATCAGGGTTATTTTGGCAGCTGGCGTGAAAGAGGAGCGATTACGATAGAGTAAACCAAGTATAGATTTAACTTTAGCCTGCAGCTTTGATATGTGCTGAGAGAAGGACAGTGCCATTCCAGCCATACTCCCAAGTACTTGTATGAGATGATGACCTCAAGCTCTAAACCCTCAGAGGTAGTAATAACACCTGTGGGAAGATTGGCATTCTTCTTACTAAACCACGTGACCTTTGTTTAGGAGGTGTTCTGAACCAGGTTAAGGGCAGAGAAACCTTGTTGGACACTAAGAAAGCTTTGTTGTAGAGCTTTTAACACAAAATACGGGGAGGTATAAGACTGTATAAGTATAAGTGTAAGACTGACTTGGCGGAGACAGCCGAGCACTGAAGGTGATCCTAGGTAAAGATGCCACTCCCCCACCTTTGGAAGATCTGTCTTGCCGAAAAAGGTTATAACCAGAAAGATTTACATCAGTATTCAAAACACTCTTCCTTAACCACATCTCAGTAATGACCAACACATCTGGATTGAAGCTGTGAACCGACATTTTCAATTGATCCATTTTAGGTAATACGCTTCTAGTGTTAACATGCAGAAAACCCATGCTTTTACGAGAGCAGAAATCAGTGAAGCAGATATCAGAGTATAAGTCCGAATTGTAGCTAGCAATAGGTGATGGGCCAGGGTGTACATGCACATTTCCAGATATCATCAACAATAATACAGTCAAGGCACGGCATAGACAGGGAGAGCTCTACAGTGCTGATTTAGGAAATATGAATGTGCATCAGATGGCAACAAAATAATATTTTATAGCAATTTTATCAGGTAACATGAATACAAACCAGCGAGAGGTGGTTAGAATAGGATGGGAGGCCAAAAGTCTCTGTAACCAATAGAGAGTCAGAGTCCCGAGTGTGGGAACAAACATAGTCTGTCCATGGTTGGGTAAAAAAAGTTTGTAGTCAACAACGTATGCAGGAGTCATGAGGCAAATAGCAATGTAGCAAAATGCACAAGAAAAACATAAAATATATAACGACTTGGGGCTAGCCATTGTAAGTTCAGAGTCACTCGCCCTAACAGTGTGTGTGTGCTGGAGCTGAGAGAAAGCTCGGTGGAGAGGGGTGAGTGTGGTGGAGGTACCTGTACCAGACAGAGGGAGACAGGCCTGGGAGAGAGGGGTGAGTGTGGTGGTGGTACCTGTACCAGACAGAGGGAGACAGGCCAGGGAGAGAGGGGTGAGTGTGGTGGAGGTACCTGTACCAGACAGAGGGAGACAGGCCAGGGAGAGAGGGGTGAGTGTGGTGGTGGTACCTGTACCAGACAGAGGGAGACAGGCCAGGGAGAGAGGGGTGAGTGTGGTGGTGGTACCTGTACCAGACAGAGGGAGACAGGCCAGGGAGAGAGGGGTGAGTGTGGTGGAGGTACCTGTACCAGACAGAGGGAGACAGGCCAGGGAGAGAGGGGTGAGTGTGGTGGGGGTACCAGTACCAGACAGAGGGAGACAGGCCAGGGAGAGAGGGGTGAGTGTGGTGGTGGTACCTGTACCAGACAGAGGGAGACAGGCCAGGGAGAGAGGGGTGAGTGTGGTGGTGGTACCTGTACCAGACAGAGGGAGACAGGCCTGGGAGAGAGGGGTGAGTGTGGTGGTGGTACCTGTACCAGACAGAGGGAGACAGGCCAGGGAGAGAGGGGTGAGTGTGGTGGAGGTACCTGTACCAGACAGAGGGAGACAGGCCAGGGAGAGAGGGGTGAGTGTGGTGGTGGTACCTGTACCAGACAGAGGGAGACAGGCCAGGGAGAGAGGGGTGAGTGTGGTGGTGGTACCTGTACCAGACAGAGGGAGACAGGCCAGGGAGAGAGGGGTGAGTGTGGTGGAGGTACCTGTACCAGACAGAGGGAGACAGGCCAGGGAGAGAGGGGTGAGTGTGGTGGGGGTACCAGTACCAGACAGAGGGAGACAGGCCAGGGCAGACAGTGAACAGACGGTGGAATCCAAGCAGCAGTGCAGCAGGCAACGGGAGTAGGTGTCACACACACTTGGTAGAAGCTTTTATTTCTGGAGTCAGATTTCTTGTATAAAATGCCAGTGAATGGTATTTGAACAGCAGGAGTGGGCTTCAGAGGACGCTTCAAATACTCTTGACACTTGTTAGTCCAAAAGCCCTTTTTTCTTCACACCTTAGTGCTAATTGTGTTAGCTGACTAGCTGTTGTTGTCTCACCTGTTGTTTTAGCAAGACCTGTGATTACATTATGCCTTGCTGTATGTCTCGCTCAAATATCAATATGTCTTGTATACTGTTGTTCAGGTTAGTTATCATTGTTTTAGTTTACAATGGAGCCCCTAGTTCCACTCCTCACACCTCTGATACCTCCTTTGTCCCACCTCCCACACATGCAGTGACCTCACCCATTATAACCAGCATGTCCAGAGATTCAACCTCTCCATTGCCTGGGCTTACCTCCGCTGCACCCGCACCCCACCATACCCCTGTCTGCACATAATGCCCTGAATATATTCTACCACGCCCATGAATCTGCTCCTTTTATTCCTTGTCCCCAACGCTCTAGGCGACCAGTTTTGATAGCCTTTAGCCACACCCTCATCCTACTCCTCCTCTGTTCCTCGGGTGATGTGGAGGTAAACCCAGGCCCTGCATGTCCCCAGGCACCCTCATTTGTTGACTTCTGTGATCGAAAAAGCCTTGGTTTCATGCATGTCAACATCAGAAGCCTCCTCCCTAAGTTTGTTTTACTCACTGCTTTAGCACACTCTGCCAACCCTGATGTCCTTGCCGTGTCTGAATCCTGGCTTAGGAAGGCCACCAAAAATTCTGAGATTTCCATACCCAACTATAACACTTTCCATCAAGATAGAACTGCCAAAGGGGGAGGAGTTGCAATCTACTGCAGAGATAGCCTGCAAAGTTATGTCATACTCTCCAGGTCTATGCCCAAACAATTCGAACTTCTAATTAATTATCCTGTCTTCAATCAGGATCTCAGCGATCACTGCCTCATTGCCTGTATCCGCTATGGGTCCGCGGTCAAACGACCACCCCTCATCACTGTCAAACGCTCCCTAAAACACTTCTGCGAGCAGGCCTTTCTAATCGACCTGATCCCTAAAGATAGCACAGTGTTCCACTCATCCCTAAAGCCAAAACCTCATTTGGCTTTCCTTCCAGTTCTCTGCTGCCTGCCACTGGAACGAATTGCAAAAATCTCTGAAGTTGGAGACTTTTATCTCCCTCACCAACTTTAAACATCTGCTATCTGAGCAGCTAACCGATCGCTGCAGCTATACGTAGTCCATCGGTATATAGCCCACCCAATTTACCTACCTCATCCCCATACAGTTTTTATTTGATTTACTTTTCTGCTCTTTTGCCCACCAGTATCTCTACCTGCACATGTTCATCTGATCATTTATCACTCCAGTGTTAATCTGATCAATTGTAATTATTCACTCCTATGGCCTATTTATTGCCTACCTCCTCATGCCTTTTGCACACAATGTATATAGATTATTTTTTTCCTACTATGTTATTGACTTGTTTATTGTTTACTCCATGTGTAACTCTGTGTTGTCGGTTCACACTGCTATGCTTTATCTTGGCCAGGTCCCAGTTGCAAATGAGAACTTGTTCTCAACTAGCCTACCTGGTTAAATAAAGGTGTTCTCAACTAGCCTACCTGGTTAAATAAAGGTGTTCTCAACTAGCCTACCTGGTTAAATAAAGGTGTTCTCAACTAGCCTACCTGGTTAAATAAAGGTGTTCTCAACTAGCCTACCTGGTTAAATAAAGGTGTTCTCAACTAGCCTACCTGGTTAAATAAAGGTGTTCTCAACTAGCCTACCTGGTTAAATAAAGGTGTTCTCAACTAGCCTACCTGGTTAAATAAAGGTGTTCTCAACTAGCCTACCTGGTTAAATAAAGGTGTTCTCAACTAGCCTACCTGGTTAAATAAAGGTGTTCTCAACTAGCCTACCTGGTTAAATAAATGGTGTTCTCAACTAGTTTGTTTGCTACCTGGTTAAATAAAAGGTGTTCTCAACTAGCCTACCTGGTTAAATAAAGGTGTTCTCAACTAGCAAAGCCATGATGTGGAGAGTAGCCTGGTTAAATAAATATATCCTTTTGTAAAAAAAACATGTTGAAAGACGTGTTCACATTAAGCTAGCCTACCTGGTTAAATAAATTTCACAAAATAGTGTTCTCAACTAGCCTACCTGGTTAAATAAAGATGTTCTCAACTAGCCTACCTGGTTAAATAAAGGTGTTTCTGTTCCCATTACTAGCCTACCTGGTTAAATAAAATGTTCTCAACTAGCCTACCTGGTTAAATAAAGGTGTTCTCATCTAGCTACCTGGTTAAATAAACTGTGTTCTCAACTAGCCTAACACTGGTTAAATAAAGGTGTTTTCAACAAGAGCCTACCTGGTTAAATAAAGGTGTTCTCAACTAGCCTACCTGGTTAAATAAAGGTGTTCTCAACTAGCCTACCTGGTTAAATAAAGGTGAAAAAAAAATTAAAAAAAATAAATAAATACATTTCTATCTGGTCTGTTCCTTCAAGCATTGGGAGGTCAGTTTCAGGTGGGAATGGTGTCCTCAGGTCTGTTTGTTTGTTTGCTAGAGCATCATCTGTATAGCTTGAAAAAGAAAAGTAGTAAGTAGTAATCTCTCTGTTTAATTTTTCAAGATTAGGTTGTAGGTTTGGAGTTTTGATCTGGAGTGAAAGCCATGATGTGGAGAGTAGCATCCTGCATATGTACCTGCCGTAAAAATCCAAGTTTATCTAACTTCAAATATATCCTTTTGTAAAAAAACATGTTGAAAGACGTGAGCTCACATTAAGCTATGTCTCTCTCTCTGAGGGGGGCATGAGAATCATACATTTCACAAAATAGTAATACATGTTCGACCATTTCCTCTACCATACATCCATTACACATTCCTGTGCCATGTTTCTCTATCAATTTCAAAGATGAATTCAATCCCGTATGCACTAATTTCACCCAACACAACATAACCTCCTCCCTTCTGTTCCCATTACTCTATCACACGTACAGATTTCCTTGTACTATACAAATATCTGCCATTACAACTTTCATCCCATTGTCTCTGCCGGCAATCTAACCCATTTTTCCGAATCAATATTTGAATTTCCCCTCTACTCAACTGCACCAGTATATCCGCAATATTATTTTTCACTGCTCTTTTTGCTATTATATCTACTATATTATGTCAATGAACACCTGTATGAGCCAGAATCTAACAGCTCTGAATTTTGCAACAAGAGCCTCGTTATTTCTACCCATAAATCGTCACGTTCTGACTTTCCAGATCTTAAACTACACAAAACTGATGCAGAGTTCCAACATATTACTACTCTTCTTGGTTGCACTTCCTCTATCCATTGCAATCCAACAGTTATCGCATTTCTGTTGAGTATACAGATAAATCATTATTAGTTAGTCTCTTGCATTGATTAACATCGAACTAACTAAGGAATAAATAAATAAGTACACCTTTTCCTGTCTTCCGATTCATGGGCTCCTTTGAACCTTCTGTACACACTGCAAGACGAGAATAAAAGTGATTACTAATATATTGATCCAATATTGTTCCTACATTATCTTCTTCACCACACTGTTAAATGTCTTCCATCAGGCTCAGATCAACGTGGTTTTGTGTAAAACCACTTTGGCACATTTCCTATTGCCACAGATGGCCCTATAACAACATCTCTGAGTCCAAATACATCCATCTTTTATCCAATCTCTGGAAACCCTCTTTTGATATTGTTCATATTCCCAACAATACTGTCAGTGTAGGATGATATACTGCACTACCCTTCAGTCTTGCCCAGAATGCCAGGGCTACATTAGTGACATTTTCCCAGTATCTACTTGTAAAGCCTCAACCGGTGTCGTTTTAAATGCACCCTGGCACATCCTGAGTGCCCTCGATTGCATCCTATCAAGGCACAGCAGCGATGGAAAAGCCTCAGAACCATATACAAAGCACCCATAATCTATGGACAATCTCATCAAAGTATGATAAATATTCAGTAAAGGTTGCTTATCTGCCCTCCAATCATGACCGACTATTTTACTTATAGGATTGAATACTTTCTTACATTTAGTTTTAATACATGTAATATGATATCTTCATGTAAGCCTTCCATCAAACCATAGTGCCATTTACTTAAATTCTTTTACCCTTTCCATTCGTTCTCCATAAAATTGAACACTGACTTCTTCCTTAATCTTTTTGTTAGCGAACAACATATGGCAAGATTTAGATAAAGATAACATGAAACCCCATGATAAGGACCATTCCTCTACTGCTACATCAGCACCTTGCATTTTCTCTATTTCATAAGGAATATTCCTTCCCCTTTTCCAAATGGCACCGTCATCAGCATTTAATGCCACCCCTATACCCTGTCCGATATCCCCAAAGATATCGTCAATCATCAACGTGAATAAGATAGGACTAAAATAGCACTACCCTATGGAGTTCCATTTTCCTCCTCATATTCTCTTGTTAACTCCAATCCCACACTTACCTGGTAGGTTTGGTTAAACAAGAAATCCATCATCCAGTTATACATTCTCCCGCTAATGCCCATTCCATTCAATTTAATCAGTAGAACTTCATGCCACTTTGCATCATATGCTTTTCAATATCAAAATACACTATTGACATCACTTCCTTCATTGTGAAAGCTTTGATCACCTCAGTATTAACTTTAACTAATGCATTAATGGTAGTCCTTCCTTTTCTGAATCCACACTGGTATGGACTTAATACACCAATACACTATGTTCCAGATGATACATCAATCTTCCTATATTCAACTGTTCCATTAATTTACAGAGATCTCCACACAATCTCTACTCCATACCTGTCACGCCTTGGTCTTAGTATTTTGTGTTTTCTTTATTTGTTTGGTCAGGCCAGGGTGTGACATGGGTTATTGTGGTGTGTTTTTGTCTTAGGGGTTTGTGGGGTGTCTACGTAGTCTATGGCTGCCTGAGGCGGTTCTCAATCAGAGTCAGGTGATTATCGTTGTCTCTGATTGGGAACCATATTTAGGCAGCCATATTCTGTGAGTGTTTCGTGGGTGATTGTTCCTGTCTTTGTGTTTGCACCAGATAGGGCTGTTTCGGTTTTCGTTATTTCATTTCGTTATTTTTGTAGTTTCTGTATGTATAGGTTGTCCTTCATTAAAATATCATGAATCATCATCACGCTGCATTTTGGTCCGATCCTTGTTCTACCTCTTCGTCAGAGGAGGAGATAGAAGAGAGACATTACAATACCATACAGCTGGCTGGATATACGCTGTACGAGCAGGATAGAACAGCATCCTCTGGTAAGACAAGGGACCGTGGACAATGTATTTTTGTAAATAACAGTTGGTGCATGATATCTAAGTACGTCTCAAGCTATTGCTTGCCTGAGGTAGAGTATCTCATGATAAGCTGTAGACCACACTATCTACCTAGAGAGTTTTCATCTGTATTTTTCGTAGCTGTTGGGTGGGTGCATTCTCAGCCCTCTCCTGTACTCCCTGTTCACCCATGACTGCGTGGCCATGCATGCCTCCAACTCAATTATCAATTTTGCAGACAACACTACAGTATTAGGCTTGATTACCAACAATGACAAGACAGCCTACAGAGAGGAGGTGAGGGCCCCCGGAGTGTGGTGTACTCAACGTCAACAAAACAAAGGAGATGACCGTGTTCAGGAAACAGCAGAGGGAGCACCACGCTATCCACATCGACGGAACAGTAGTGGAGAAGGTTGTAACGAAGTTCGTCTGTTGTTTGAAGAGAGTCAGACCGAAATGCAGCGTGTAGGTTACTCATGACTTTTAATGAAGATAATGCGGTACATGAAATAACTGAAAATACAAAAACAACAAACGAGTGAAACTAATTACAGCCTATCTGGTGACTAACACAGAGACAGGTACAATCACCCACGAAATACAACGCTCACTCAGGCTACCTAAATACGGTTCCCAATCCGAGACAACGAGAATCAGCTGACTCCAATTAGGAATCGCCTCAGGCAGCCAAGCCTAACTAGACACACCCCTAATAATACACACTCCCAATTAATACAAACCCCAATACGAAATACAACATATAAACCCATGTCACACCCTGGCCTACCCAAACATATAACAAAAACACAAGATACAATGACCAAGGCGTGACAGAACCCCCCCACCCCCCTAAGTTGCGGACTCCGGGACGCACCTCAAGAGCATAGGGAGGGTCCGGGTGGGCGTCTGTCCATGGTGGCGGTTCTGGCTCGGGACGTGGACCCCACTCCATAAATGTCCTAGTTCCTCCCCTTCGCGTCCTAGGATAATCCACCTTCTCCGCCGACCATGGCCTAATAGTCCTCACCCTGATCCCCACATAACTGAGGGGCAGCTCGGGACAGAGGGGCAGCTCGGGACAGAGGGGCAACTCAGGACAGAGGGGCATCTCAGGATAGAGGGGCATCTCAGGACAGAGGGGCATCTCAGGATAGAGGGGCAGCTCGGGACAGAGGGGCAGCCCGGGACAGAGGGGCAGCTCGGGACAGAGGGGCAGCTCGGGACAGAGGGGCAACTCAGGACAGCAGGGCAGCTCAGGACAGAGGGGCAGCCCGGGACAGAGGGGCAGCCCGGGACCGAAGCAGCCCGGTACTGAGGGGAAGCCCGGTACTGAGAGGGAGCCCAGTACAGAGAGGAAGCCTAGTACTGAGATGAAGCTCAGTACTGAGAGGAAGCTCAGGCAGGTAGTAGGCTCCGGTAAATCCTGGCTGGCTGGTGGACCTGGATGATTCAGGTTGTCTGGCCGATCTAGAAGATCTTGGCAGACTGGCACTTCTGGCGGATCCTGGCAGACTGGCACTTCTGGTGGATCCTGGCAGACTGGTGACGCTGGGCCGACTGGCGGCGCTGGGCAGACAGGAGACTCCGGCAGCGCAGGAGAGGAGAAAGGCTCTGGCTGCGCTGAACAGGCGGGAGACTCCAACAGTGCAGGAGAGGAGAAAAGCTCTGGCTGCGCTGAACAGGCGATGCGCACTGGACGCGCTGGGCCGACTGGGAGCACTGGTGGCGCTGGACAGACAGGAGACTCCGGCAGCGCAGGAGAGGAGAAAGGCTCTGGCTGCGCTAAACAGGCGGGAGACTCCGATAGCGCAGGAGAAGAGAACAGCTCTGGTTGCGCTAAACAAGCGGGAGACTCCGGCAGCGCAGGAGGGGAGAAAAGCACTGGCTGCGCTGAACAGGCGAGGCGCACTGGAGGCCTGGTGCGTGGTGCTGGAACTGGTGGTACTGGCGCGAGGACACGCACAGGAAGCCTGGTGCGGGGAGCTGCTACCGGAGGACTGGTGTGTAGAGGTGGCTCTGGATAGACCGGACCGTGCAGGCGCACTGGAGCTCTTGAGCACCGAGCCTGCCCAAGCTTACCTGGCTCGATGCCCACTCTAGCCCGGCCAATAGGAAGGGCTGGTATGCACCCGCACTGGAAACACCGTGCGCTCCATAGCATAACACGGTGCCTGCCCGGTCTCTCTAGCCCAACGGTGAGCACAGAGAGTATGCGCAGGTTTCCTACCTGGCATAACTATTCTCCCTTTTAGCCCCCCCCCAATATTTTTTTTGGGGTGACTTTCCGGTTTTCAACCGTGTTGCCGGTGCTGCCTCCTCATACATGCGCCTCTCCGCTTTAGCTGCTTCTATTTCCTCCTTGGGACTGCAATATTCTCCCGGCTTCTCCCAGGGTCCTTTACCGTCTAATTCCTCCTCCCATGTCCAAATCTCCAAATGATGTAGTCTCTCCCATTGCAACTGCTCTTCACGATTAACAGGGAGAGTAGGCTCAGGTCTGTTTCCTGACTCAGCCACTCTCTCAGCCACTCTCGCTTTCCCCGTTACCTTCGGTTTTCGCTCTGTATAGCAATGCTTTCCTTCTCGATTCCATACGTGTATAGCCCTCTTCGCATTGCTGTAGGGAATCCCAGGCGGGCTCCTGCACTCGCTCTGGGTCGGCCGCCCACCTGTCGATTTCTTCCCACATCGTATACTCCTTAATACAAACCCCAATACGAAATACAACATATAAACCCATGTCACACCCTGGCCTACCCAAACATATAACAAAAACACAAGATACAATGACCAAGGCGTGACAAAGGTGGAACGTTTTAAGTTCCTCGAAGGCCGTGAGGCTGATACTTAAGCTTATTAAAGATCAGTGATACTACCAAGAGCAGTGTGCAGTTTCCTTTTTCCTTCATCAAGTTCCTTGGCTTACACAACATGGACAAACTGAAATGGTCCACCCACACAGACAGCATGGTGAAGAAGGCACAACAGCGCCTCTTCAACCTCAGGAGGCTGAAGAAATTTGGCTTGTCACCAAAAACAAACTTTTATAGGTGCACAATCGAGAGCATCCTGTCAGGCTGTATCACTGCTCCACCCACAACCGTAAGGCTCTCCAGAGGGTAGTGAGGTCTGCACAATGCATCACCGGGGGCATACTACCTGCCCTCCAGGACACCTACACCACAGGAAGGCCAAAAAGATAATCAAGGACAACAACCACCCAGCCACTGCCTGTTCACCCCGCTATCACCCAGAAGGCGAGGTCTGTACAGGTGCATCAAAGCTGGGATCGAGAGACTGATAAACAGCTTCTATCTAGAGGCCATTAGACTGTTAAACAGCCATTACTAACATTGAGTTCCACATAGCTGCTGTCAACATACTGACACAAATCTCTAGCCACTTTAATAATTAAAAATTGTATGTAATAAATGTATCACTAGTCACTTTAAACAATGCCACTTTATATAATGTTTACATACCCTACATTACTCATATCATATGTATATACTGTACTCTATACCATCTACTGCATCTTGCCTATGCCGTTCGGCCATTGGTTATCCATATATTTATATGTACATATTCTTATTCATTCCTTTACACTTGTGTGTCTAAGGTAGTTGTTGTGAAATTGTTAGATTACTTGTTAGATTTTACTGCATGGTCGAAACTAGAAGCACAAGCATTTCGCTATACTCATATTAAAATCTGCTAACCATGTGTATGTGATCAATAAAAGTTGATTTGATTTGATGCTGTGGGGTTGCTTTGCTGACTCCGGTACTGTGAGCCTTCAATGTGAAATCGTGATATCAGCAGACATCGTGAAATCAGCAGATTATCAGTGTTTGGAGTGCAATGTTCAACCCAGTGTCCAAAAACTGGGTCTCCGTTGAAAGTTGGGAGTCTCCTAGAAGGTCAACAACCCCAAACACATGTAAAATCAACCTGGAATAATACAGAAAGAAACGCGGGCGTGTTCTGGAGTGGCCAGTGAAGAGTCCAGATCTGATCTGGATCTGATCCATAATATATGACAAGAGCTGAATAGCAGTTGGTGGAGGGCACCCCTCAAACACTCAAGAATAAGAGCAGTTTGCCATTAAGTGCTTTGAAAGGCTGGTCATGTCTCACATCAACGACATTGTCCCAGAAACCCTATACCGAATCCAATTTGCATACCGCCCCAACAGATCCACAGATGATACATCTCTATTGCACTCCATACCATCCATTCCCATCTGGACAAAAGGAACACCTATGTGAGAATGCTATTCATTGACTACAGCTCAGCATTCAACACCATATTACCCCCAAAGCTCCTCAGTAAGCTAAGGACCCTGGGACTAAACACCTCCCTCTACAACTGGATCCTGGACTTCCTAACGGGCTGCCCCCAGGTGGTAAGGGTAGGTAACAACTGATCCTCAACACAGGGGCCCCTCATGGGTGCGTGCTCCATCCTCTCCTGTACTCCATGTTCACTCATGACTGCATGGCCAGGCACGACTCCAACACAATCATTAAGTTTGCTGATGACACAACAGACTGATCACAGACAATGACGAGACAGCCTATAGGGAGGAGGTCAGAGACCTGGCTGTGTGGTGCCAGGACAACAACCTATCCCTCAATGTGATCAAGACAAAGGAGATAATTGTGGACTACAGGAAAAGAGGACTGAGCATGCCCCCATAGCTATTTTTACACCCCGTCAAAGTGGATCGGTTGTGCTCTGCCCTCTGTTTCCTGTAGTCCACGATCAGCTCCTTTGTCTTGCTGAAGTTTAGGGAGAGTTGTTGTCCTGGCAACACACTCCCTATAGGCTGCCCAGCATTTTCATACATTTCCTGAACTAATTTGTTATCATTAACTCACTGTGTCACATTTATTTTGTCTTAGTACGCCTCTATTTTGTAAAACATAACTTTTCCTTTATCAAAATAATGATTATCCTCTTTGACTGCATTTTGAAATTCGAATGCAGTTCTTGCTTACGACAGCTTGTGCTCCCGAAGTTGTTGACTTGTTGTGCTAGCAAGTTAGCTAGCAGTTGCCGAGCTATTTGCAGTCTCTTACTGGCTATAAACATTTATGATTTAACATTTTTTTTGAGTCATTACTCAGTTATTACATTTAACAAATCAAACATTACTGATACATAAGGAAAGTAAAAATCCACACCGGTGCGTTGAATGTAGAGGAAACTGATGTTCCTTGGAGGGAGTGCTCTGTTAGGATATCCACATCTAATGCCATTCTAGAAGCTGGGTTCAAAACACCACCGAATGAAGCGAAATACAGTGGCATCCAATGATTTTCCTTCCTCAGGGGACAGCCCTTGCTGTTAAGAACAACCTTCATGTATCCAATGTGCCACATTCTCATCCTGCTCTGCCTCAGGCTAGAGGGAAAAAAGCAACTGTCTAAGAGGAGAAGAAACCAGTCACTTATAGAGAATCACATTTAACTGCAGGGTTCTGACTTCCGTTAATGATGAGTGTTGGTCAATCGTCACAAGTCCTAAAGCGAACTCGTAGTTAAATTGAGCAAACATCATTTTTATTTGTTTTTCTTCTGTACGTTTACCACTTTTAGAATAGTGTTGTGATCTGTCATGTACAATCCAATTGTTTTTCTAAATCTACTCAGTGTTGATGTCAACCTTTGATGACCTTTCACCTGCAAAGGTCCAAAGCAGCTGTTTTTATCTCAATATTAAATCCTTTCTCGGTAACAATTAAGTAACTTATTGTGATTGTTTTCAATTAAAATGGTTAAAAATAAACAAAAATAGCTTCTTAGCAATAACTATTTCTTCAGTAAGAATTTTGATAGGATTGTCTAGCAGTGGTCTGAGTGGAAGGGAAAACCTGAAAACCAACTGTTATGGGCAGAGAGGTTTGGAAATCTCTTTCTTATTGGATCTATTAACTAATTTACTGACTGGTGATATCACCAGGCTGGCCAAAACTCCATCTCACCAGAACAGGCAGCCATTTCAATCAATCTTTTCAAACATCTCTTCGACTTATTTTAGAGGGCATTATAATCGTTTTCACAATTTCACATTATTCCATCCACAGAGTGTGGAAATTTACACTCAGTAGCCAGTTTATTAGGTACACAACTGAGTTCACGAAAATGGTTTGCACCTATAGACAGTGACTCACGTGGTCGTAGCTTGCTATATAAAGCAGACCGACAGTTACTGTTTGAATGAAAGTTAGCATGTTATGATTGTCGGTGCCAGGCAGGCCGGTTCCGGTTCCAGTATCCCAGAAACGTCCGGCCTCCTGACAGTTTCACGCACAAGAATGCTGCTAGAATGACGCGACAAACAAAAAAACATTCAGTCATTGGCAGTCCTCTGAGTGAAAACAGCTTGCTGATGAGAGGTCGAAGGAGAATAGTAAGAATCTGCAAGCTAACAGGCGGGCCACAAACAGGTAAATAAAGGTGAAGTACAACAGTGGTGTGCAGAACGGCATGTCGGAATGCACGACTTGTTCCTTGTTACAGATGGGCTATTGCAGCAGACGACCACTCCGGGTTCCACTCCTATCAGCTAAATACAAGAAGCAGCGGCTCTATTCTGCACGCGATCGCCAAACACTGGAGAATTAAGGAGTTGATAAACATTGCCTGGTCCGACGAATCCCTGTTCCTGTTGCGTCATGTTGATGGCAGAGTCAGGGTTTGGCGTAAGCAGCATGGCCCCATCCTGCCTGGTGTCCACAATAGAAGCTGGTGGTGTAATGGTGTGGGGAATGTTTTCGTGGCAGGTTAGGTCCCTTGAAACCAATTGAGCAATGTTTCCATGCCCTGAAGAATTTAGGCTGTTCTGGAGGCAAAGGGGGGTCTGACCCGGCATTAGATGTCCACTGAGTGTAAATCAAACACAGAAAATCACATTTTTGACTGCTCTGGACCTTGACCTCTTTCTTATTTCAGTTGGGTACCCTTCTTCTCTTCAACTCTGTCTTGACTTAACTCCCTCATAAATTGCTTCCACTCCAGTCAACTGTCAGGCTACTTAAATTGTTTATTGGAAGTGGGCCTGTTTTAAAGGGATAGTTCACCAAAATTACACAATCTACTGCAAACTATTCATTGGTTTTATTTTCCTCAGTGGTGGAAAAAGTACCCAATTGTCATACTTGAGTGAAAATATAGATACATTAATAGAAAGTTACTCAAGTAAAAGTGAAAGTCAGCCAGTAAAATACTACTTGAGTAAAAGTCTAAAGTATTTGGTTTTAATTATACTGAAGTATCAAATGTAAATGTATTTGCTAAAATATACTTAAGTATCAGAAGTAAAATTATAAATCATTTAAAAATCCTTATATGAATCAAACATCACTATTTTCTTGTTTTTATAGTTAATGGATAGGCATGGGCACACTCCAACACTCAGACATTATTTACAAAAGATGCATTTGTGTTTAGTGAGTCTGCCAGACCAGAGGCAGTAGGGATGACCACGTGTTCACTTGCTAAGTTTGTGAATTTGACCATTTTCCTGTCCTGCTAAGCATTCAAAATGTAACTAGTACTTTTGGTTGTCAGGGAAAATGTATTGATTAAAAAGTACAATATTTTATTCAGGAATGTAGTAAAAGTAAAAGTTGTCCAAAAATATAATTAGTAAAGTAAAGTACAGATACCCCCCCCCAAAAAAACTACTTGGGTAGTAATTTAAAGTATTTTTACTTAAGTCCTTTACACCACTGAATTTCCTGGCACTGTTCTCAAATGCTAATGTTTCAGCATTTGTTGCACAAATCCTATCTACAGTAAGTCCTTGTACCAATATTAGCATTTCATCCGAAAGTCATCCGGAAGTATCTAAAATGTATTTTGAAGCTCAGCAAAGTCACTTACAGATGAGTGAGAGCCTGTGACAGCCCAGTCCCATGAATATTATATCACTCCTCACAGGGAATTCTTAAAGCCATAAAAGAAAGAAATGATGGGGAGAAAAAGGCATAATTAGGCCATGGCTAGGAGAGAGGAGATATTAGATATGTGATTTTTTTCTCTCTCTTTTGTATTCACAAATGTCCGTTTAGAATGGCTTTGTTCATTCTCATCTTCTTTAAAGAGGTTCTGAAGTGGACGCTTGTTTTCTTCCAGCACTGAATTTGAAAGCTGCCAATGAGTCTTTTGGGGATTCTCTTTTCCCTCTGCTCCTTAAAAAATGTGTAACGGTGCAAAAAATATTAATGAGGCACTCTCAGAAAGAATGAGAGAGGGAGGGAGAGAGGTAGGGATAAGCTAGAGGGGTGAGAAGTCAGAGAGGGTAGAGCGATAGGAAGAGTAGAGCAGCAAGTGGAGAAAGAAAGAGACTCGGAGTGGATGAAAATAGGTTAAGAAAGTCCACAATTCAATTAGATTTTCAAGTGCCCAAGGAGTCTTAGTTTTGACCCTTTGCTGGTACTGTAGGTTTAAATCAGAGGCACCCATGTGCCATCAACTTTCTCCATTTCACAGAGGAAAGAGAGCGACTTGCTCGGGTGAGGGCTCTATTTTGGCTCTGTCACCATGCCTCTGACTCCATCTAAGAAAGGTAGAATTATAAATGCCTCTTTTAGCAGCTTTTCCGTAGAGAAAGAGAGGGAAGGGGGGAGAGGGGGAAAGAGGGAAACAGAGAGCGGGAGAAAGTGTGTGCGAGCGGTAAACTCACTTTGAGCTCTATAGTCTGAGAGTGTGTGTAGGGAATAGGTGTAAATTTGATATTTACTCATTTTGCTCTTATCGCCGAGCAGTAAATGAACACATTTCAGGGAACATTAGCAGCTAGTGAAAAGAGTTTGTCTGTTTGTGTTGTGTCGTGTACTATGAATTAATATGTTGGCCATGGCTGCCTAGGAGAGAGCATGCACAGAGACTACATATGGCAGGCCTGTGCAATTATTTTCCATGGAGGACCACATAAGAATATATTTTTGCCATCGCGGGCCAAAATGTAGATATGCTACTTATTTTACTTTTTTAAAATGCACAGAAATAAACCACATCCATGTTCTCCTTTTGGTAGGTATTTTCATTATGAAACATGCAATGAACTAAATGGAGGGAAATGTACACTACATTCAGCACCACGGACGGAACTCTTGTTAATGGGGATGCACAAAAACACAAGAAAGAGAGATCAACATTACATTTAAACTACTCAATCAGTGTGAGGAGTGAAGTCTCTGATGGGCATTGACTAGAGCAGTGAAGTCAGGTATAGTTTCTGATGTCCCTATGCACAGGATTGCTGAGAGGTGAGAGTCAGTAAGAGAAGATCTGTGCCTTGGTGTGTTATATTTCATCATTGAAATATACATAGGTTGACCCAAACAGTACAGACAACCTCGTCAGTGACATTGTTTTGAATAGTTCTCTAATCACTGCATCAGACTGAAGATCGATAAGCTCAGGTTGCAGGTCATTGGGAGCGTTATCCACATTGAAGGTGAAAGCAGAGGAAACCAACAGCATGTCATTTTCCAACACTTTGCAGTGAGGACCAAATCAGCCAACCATTATTTATCTTTCATTTGAGGGAAATCCACATATTTTCTTTTCATTTGCAAAAACTCATAAATCTCCTACTTCTGGTCCCACACCCTTTAAAGCACCTTCCGCAAACCCAGCCATCTCACTTTTGTGTGGTGGGGGAGATCTGCATGACCCAACTCTGTCTCGTCCAACAGTGAGACCAACTGCCTGTGGTTTAACGATTTTGCTCTTATGAAGTTTACCACTTTAGTGACTGTATCCATAACATGTCTAATTTTCAGAGCACATTTACAGAGTACCTCCTGATCAATAATGCAATGCAGGAAAATCATTTTCTGATCTGGGTTCAGCTCAGCTACTTGATCTTGTATCCTCTTCAAAAGGCCAATGTTTTTTTCCTGTCAAGTTTGGGCACCCATCAGTGGTCAGTGAGTGTAATAGCAAGACCTACAAAATCAATTAATATCTATAGGCTACATTGCACTACTTTCCGGTATTTCACAGAGCAAAGCGAATGACTGGCTCCATTCAGGGCTCCATTGGGGCTCTGTAGCAATGCCTTAGACTCCATCTAATAAAGATGTAATTATAAAGGACTCCTTTAGAAGCTTTTCCATAGAAAATGAGAGGGAAAGGGGAAAAGAGGGGAATGGAGTGGGGGAGAAAGTGTGTGTGTGTATTGGTCGATTAACTTCCAGCTCTACAGTATGAGTGTGTGCTTATAGGGAAGTGGCGGATAATTGGATATTTACTCGTTGTGCTTTAGGGCCTAACTTGTACACGTGCCAAATAGCCTATTCGCTAATCGCCAAATGCTTTTGAGAACTAGCAGAATATCGTCGATCCAATGTCGGAGTTTAATTCAATAAGAGGAAGCTGCGATATGGAGATTTGAAATAAAAGAGAAGAGAGGGACAGAAAAGTCATGTTTGGGAAAGATTTGGTGAATTGGTAAAAGAGGACGATAGCAGAGTGTAATAATTGCGAGGTGATATACAAATTCGACAGGAAGGGGACTTCAAATAGGCCTATGACACGTCAAGGGAACTGTAGCCTACTGTTCAGATGGGTTAAATGGAAACTGAAATCTGGACACTGACTGTAGGTCTAGAAACTCTCACATAGCCTTAATATTAAATCCTGCAGTAAAATGATACACCAGATGTAGAAAACATTTTGACTGGGGAACCAGAGTGGAGAAATATTATTCATTCTTTCAGCATCTTGAGAGAATGAATCCACAGTTAGATACCGCCAGTAGCGGTGCTATCTAACCCAGCATAATAAAAGCTGATATTACTACAACCACATAAAATATACTTCCAGGCCAAACTGAAATGTTATCAGAAACATGTTGGGTCGTTTTCACAGCTTCTATTTCCTTACAACCGGCCAAACTGATATAATTTGGACATTTTGCACTTTCCTGTTATTGGAGGGAGAGTTATTGCAATTTCTCCTTGGTCCTTAAATGTCTTTGCTCCTTGAAAGAAACAGAGATGACAGAGAACTTTACCAATGTCAACTAGATTAAAGCATTCATTTGTCGATTTATGACATTATGCTGGTGAGCAAGGGTTTATTTAGTACTTTAAGGCAACATATAATGACAGAAGATATGCTGCATGTATCAAAGTTGTCTAATAAATATCCTACCAAAATGTTGGAAATTAGAAGCAGAAACGTATGTAAATCAGGAAAAATAAATCCTGCCCCCCTGTCAAAAAATCGTTGCGCTGTCTCTGACTGTACATTCTCTATATTAGCAGGTTAGGGTTGGGTGCAGGCCTCATATTTTCACTTCATCTTGTATGATCAGGCTGGTGCAGATGGGATATTAGTAATTGTGAGCGGGTATAGGTGAACAGACAGATGACCTGCACACCACTAGTCTATGCCCCAACTAGTTCAACTTGTTCCTGGACCTTCATTTGGGCTTACGTATTTCAATTGTATAAAGAGCTTCGTGTTTCAATAAAATTGTATGCTTTGCTGTTTGTTGTTGGTTAATGTTTAAGGCTGTCTGGTCCAGTACTTGCCTCTGCTGTTGTTTAAGGCTGTCTGGTCCAGTACTTGCCTCTGGTGTTGTTTAAGGCTGTCTGGTCCAGTACTTGCCTCTGGTGTTGTTTAAGGCTGTCTGGTCCAGTACTTGCCTCTGGTGTTGTTTAAGGCTGTCTGGTCCAGTACTTGCCTCTGGTGTTGTTTAAGGCTGTCTGGTCCAGTACTTGCCTCTGGTGTTGTTTAAGGCTGTCTGGTCCAGTACTTGCCTCTGCTGTTGTTTAAGGCTGTCTGGTCCAGTACTTGCCTCTGGTGTTGTTTAAGGCTGTCTGGTCCAGTACTTGCCTCTGGTGTTGTTTAAGGCTGTCTGGTCCAGTACTTGCCTCTGGTGTTGTTTAAGGCTGTCTGGTCCAGTACTTGCCTCTGGTGTTGTTTAAGGCTGTCTGGTCCAGTACTTGCCTCTGCTGTTGTTTAAGGCTGTCTGGTCCAGTACTTGCCTCTGGTGTTGTTTAAGGCTGTCTGGTCCAGTACTTGCCTCTGCTGTTGTTTAAGGCTGTCTGGTCCAGTACTTGCCTCTGGTGTTGTTAAAGGCTGTCTGGTCCAGTACTTGCCTCTGCTGTTGTTTAAGGTTGTCTGGTCCAGTACTTGCCTCTGCTGTTGTTTACTCATCCCTGACCGCTGGCTACGTCCCTTCCGTCTTCAAGAGAGCGAGAGTTGCACCCCTTCTGAAAAAACCTACACTCGATCCCTCCGATGTCAACAACTACAGACCAGTATCCCTTCTTTCTTTTCTCTCCAAAACTCTTGAACGTGCCGTCCTTGGCCAGCTCTCCCGCTATCTCTCTCAGAATGACCTTCTTGATCCAAATCAGTCAGGTTTCAAGACTAGTCATTCAACTGAGACTGCTCTTCTCTGTATCACGGAGGCGCTCCGCACCGCTAAAGCTAACTCTCTCTCCTCTGCTCTCATCCTTCTAGACCTATCGGCTGCCTTCGATACTGTGAACCATCAGATCCTCCTCTCCACCCTCTCCGAGTTGGGCATCTCCGGCGCGGCCCACGCTTGGATTGCGTCCTACCTGACAGGTCGCTCCTACCAGGTGGCGTGGCGAGAATCTGTCTCCTCACCACGCGCTCTCACCACTGGTGTTCCCCAGGGCTCTGTTCTAGGCCCTCTCCTATTCTCGCTATACACCAAGTCACTTGGCTCTGTCATAACCTCACATGGTCTCTCCTATCATTGCTATGCAGACAACACACAATTAATCTTCTCCTTTCCTCCTTCTGATGACCAGGTGGTGAATCGCATCTCTGCATGTCTGGCAGACATATCAGTGTGGATGACGGATCACCACCTCAAGCTGAACCTCGGCAAGACGGAGCTGCTCTTCCTCCCGGGGAAGGACTGCCCGTTCCATGATCTCGCCATCACGGTTGACAACTCCATTGTGTCCTCCTCCCAGAGCGCTAAGAACCTTGGCGTGATCCTGGACAACACCCTGTCGTTCTCAACTAACATCAAGGCGGTGGCCCGTTCCTGTAGGTTCATGCTCTACAACATCCGCAGAGTACGACCCTGCCTCACACAGGAAGCGGCGCAGGTCCTAATCCAGGCACTTGTCATCTCCCGTCTGGATTACTGCAACTCGCTGTTGGCTGGGCTCCCTGCCTGTGCCATTAAACCCTACAACTCATCCAGAACGCCGCAGCCCGTCTGGTGTTCAACCTTCCCAAGTTCTCTCACGTCACCCCGCTCCTCCGCTCTCTCCACTGGCTTCCAGTTGAAGCTCGCATCCGCTACAAGACCATGGTGCTTGCCTACGGAGCTGTGAGGGGAACGGCACCTCAGTACCTCCAGGCTCTGATCAGGCCCTACACCCAAACAAGGGCACTGCGTTCATCCACCTCTGGCCTGCTCGCCTCCCTACCACTGAGGAAGTACAGTTCCCGCTCAGCCCAGTCAAAACTGTTCGCTGCTCTGGCTCCCCAATGGTGGAACACACTCCCTCACGACGCCAGGACAGCGGAGTCAATCACCACCTTCCGGAGACACCTGAAACCCCACCTCTTTAAGGAATACCTAGGATAGGATAAAGTAATCCTTCTCACCCCCCCCCCCTTAAAAGATTTAGATGCACTATTGTAAAGTGGCTGTTCCACTGGATGTCATAAGGTGAATGCACAAATTTGTAAGTCGCTCTGGATAAGAGCGTCTGCTAAATGACTTAAATGTAAATGTAATGTTAAATGTTTAAGGCTGTCTGGTCCAGTACTTGCCTCTGCTGTTGTTTAAGGCTGTCTGGTCCAGTACTTGCCTCTGCTGTTGTTTAAGGCTGTCTGGTCCAGTACTTGCCTCTGCTGTTGTTTAAGGCTGTCTGGTCCAGTACTTGCCTCTGCTGTTGTTTAAGGCTGTCTGGTCCAGTACTTGCCTCTGCTGTTGTTTAAGGCTGTCTGGTCCAGTACTTGCCTCTGCTGTTGTTAAAGGCTGTCTGGTCCAGTACTTGCCTCTGGTGTTGTTTAAGGCTGTCTGGTCCAGTACTTTCCCCTGCTGTTGTTAAAGGCTGTCTGGTACAGTACTTGCCTCTGGTGTTGATTAAGGCTGTCTGGTCCAGTACTTGCCTCTGGTGTTGTTTAAGGCTGTCTGGTCCAGTACTTGCCTCTGGTGTTGTTTAAGGCTGTCTGGTCCAGTACTTGCCTCTGGTGTTGTTAAAGGCTGTCTGGTCCAGTACTTTCCCCTGCTGTTGTTTAAGGCTGTCTGGTACAGTACTTGCCTCTGGTGTTGATTAAGGCTGTCTGGTCCAGTACTTTCCCCTGCTGTTGTTTAAGGCTGTCTGGTCCAGTACTTGCCTCTGCTGTTGATTAAGGCTGTCTGGTCCAGTACTTGCCCCTGCTGCTGTTTAAGGCTGTCTGTTCCAGTACTTTCCTCTGGCCTTGTATAATATGTAGGCTGTCTGGACCTCTGCTTTGGAAACAAACATAAGAATACATGATGCACTGTGCCATACTCACATCACTGATTCACCTGGCACATGTAAGACACACACATACACACATGCACACAGACACGCACACACAAACACGCTTGTGTATGCGCACACACACGCACATTTTAAATACTTTTTTAAAAATCCACCAATCAAATGTACAAAAAAATGATCCAAACATTTCAAAGATCCCTGGATGCAAGGCCCTCGAGGGGCTTGTATTTAAGAAGCTTCTCAGCAAAAGCCTGCTCCATGTAGCTGTCAAATGAGCAGCCCATTTCCAAAATGAGCACCTCCCCCTGGCCTCCCCAACAACAACAATATCTGGCATATTTGGCACACAGGAAAGCACATCCAGAAGGAAGGAGGCTCTGACTAACCCCTTAAGTGTCACATCATCACTGTTTAGCATGTTCAATCGGTGAGTCAGTCTGGTAGCAGCGTAAACCAAGTCAATATTCTGGACACCTAAACCCCCCTCTCTTTGGCTCAGGAAGACAACGTCACGTGTGGTTTAAGTGTTTAATTGCCACTTTCTCAGCACTTGAACAGTTGTGTTATTCATTTACCTCAGGACCTTCTGTGGGATATGCACATTTGCAAGCAAATGCTGAATATTTGCTAGTGCCACGTCTCTCACAGCTTCTAGCTTCATGATCACAGGCAGAGCGGAAATGTCAATCATATCAAGTCTGTTTGAATACTCATAGACGAGCTCCTTCAATTGTTCCCACCCAGTCGCCAGCAACATTAAACTTATGTCCAAGATAAGTATATGTTTTGTGATGAGAGTGAACACAGATTGGTTTATTCGTTAGTGTAAATGTTGGGGGCTTATGTCTTCATAGAACACTGCATATTTTATGTCTTTCACTTCCAGACCATTTACAAAAAGTAATCTGTGCAAGAGAGCATGTCTTTGGTAACATTCTGCTCTCTGGAGGAAAATCATCAGCACACCCCTGTACTGGGTTCAGTGACCGCACATGGGCTGGGACACACTGGCATAGATAGCCATTTCAGCCAGATGAAGATGAAGTTAACAGCACTCCATGGGCAGCCGGTTTTTATGGCAACCCTGAGTGGGATCGGCTCAGTCAGCTACTGTCCACAAATATCTTGGAGGAAAGAGCCTTTGTACGCATTAGATATAATGTCCACATAAGGCTTAGCTGTTATATTTCCTCAAGGCATGTGATAAAGTACCAAAGACATCTCTAATGTCCAGAAACAGTGTAAAACGTTGTGTACTCATGCTTGAATACATCAATTCCAGTTTTTAGGTAGAAAACATGCTCATTCATGCCCTGTCTGACTATATATGCCTTTTGTTTGGGAGAGAGAATGTCTGTATCTACAAGCCATGGTAGTATGTGGGCGAACAAGCATTTCATGCCCTGTCTGACTATATATGCCTTTTGTTTGGGAGAGAATGTCTGTATCTACAAGCCATGGTAGTATGCGGGCGAACAAGCATTTCATGAACATGTTATTGACAGAGGGCAAGAGGGAGATGTCTCTCCATGAAGATGGATCATCTGGAACATGATATTCTGTGGGTATTCTGTGGATAAGACCACCCTTCCATGAGACCAGGTACCTTTCCATTTTTCAGACAGTCATTGAAGATGTACATGAGGGCATGGGAGGACTGGGGCCTTGTGGCCTTTGAACTCTCGTAAGTGACACCATCTGATCCATTTGCCTTTTTGTTTGGTAGGGAAGTCAAAACATTTTCCACCTATTCAATGGTTTAATTGCATGTATCTGGGAAATAGTCTGGTTGTACCAGACTTAGAATAAAAATGTGTAAAAAGTCAAGGGGTCTGAATACTTTCCGAATGCACTGTATCTTTCTCTGTCCTCTTTCACATTGCCACCGACTGATGGTTGAATGGTATCCAGAATAAAGCACAGCTGCGCCTTGATCCAGTCAGTGAGGGAGGTCACAGTCACCTCCGCTGGGCAATCCTCGTGTGTAGGGAACTCTTTCAGGAACCGTACAATTTATTTCAGGAGTGGAGCGCCAAAGGATCTCCCATCCCGATGTTTTGCAGAAAATATATTGTTCCTGTAGAAAGCTCCATTCAGAATAGCTGGATGTCAAGGAGGAGACAAAGTTATTTTCTCCCGGAGCAGTTTGGTGTTGGAGTTTTTTCTGAAGGCTCTCTCATGGGTCTTAAATTTTTTCCACTCATGTTGTGACAGTCGATGTTCATACTCAGGTATCTCCGCCCACCAGATGAACTGGGGATGGGTTGTGAATTCTCCATTGCTCCTGGTAGACTCGGCCACTGAGTAGGGCTCGTTTGAAAGCTGATTTTAACGTTGCGACTAGGCACATCTGTACCAAAGTCTCCAAAACGTCATATAATCATCACGTCATCTAAGCTGTCGCCACTATTCCAGTACTATCAACTTCAACAATTCCACATCATCTCATCTCTGCTTAGTCTAATACAGTGACACTAAGATACCAAAAAAGATTTAGTCCAACCAACATAATATGATGTGGCTGTCCATGGTACTGATTTCTGTATGTGTGTGTGTGCAAGTAGAAAAACATGTTGACTCACCCTACTTGTACAGAAACGACAATGTCATCCTCTCCTTTCATGTTGCCTACTGTCATACAGTACACACTTTTAGTTTTTGTTGTCCTAGGCAATGCATCCATAGAAACCTTCTGCAGGATTGTTGAAAATTATGTAGGTGACCTACTGAAAGGCCAACAGAAACACAAATCCTATGATAAACGGAGGGGAAAAGAGAGAATGTCTCTTAAGGACTTAAAATCAGATGCTTCAATTCTCAATTTTCATTCTCATGTCTATACAATTTGTATACAAAACAAGTATCTACAACAACCAACAACTATCTAAAGGTGACTTCTATCACAAACTCAATTATGACCCTACCCAAGATTCCAGCATAATATCACATCCACAGTGGAAAGCTATTTGTCATCAGGATAAATCAACAAAAAAGAATGTGCATGTTTTATGTGTGAAATTTCCTGACACCAAATGTTATACAGTTGCTGAATTACACAAACAAGTGTCTCCT